>NC_052330.1:28883629-29079458 GCF_016432855.1 Salvelinus namaycush
ACAATAGCTCATGTGCTCAATGTCTCAGGTGTACCACTCTCTGCAAGAGGATTCTTCACAATAGCTCATGTGCTTTAGGTCTGAGGTTTACTCAGGAGTTTTTCTCTCCAAATAGGATAACTAATTTCTCAGGCATTAATCTGAGCCGAACCTTATGGCCTCCTCCACACCTTTAATTTAATGCTCTGTGCATGGCAGGGAGTGGCATGCAGCTGTGGTGGAGTGTCCCCATAGCCTCCATGTGTTCACCTCCTGATTGCTCTCACTCCCCTGGATCTGTGCTCGTTTATGGAGCATGATATGAAAGAAACCCACTCTGGTCCCCAAACAAAAGGAGTGTCTGAGGGAGTTTCACATGCAGCACAGATACATTAAGGAAGACATAGCGGTGCAGGGATGGGTGGGAGGGAGGGATGGAAGGGGAATTTACTTACTAGCACATCTGTTATGAGAATTGAAAGTTTAAAAGAAATAGTGTAAAGTTGGCTTCATGGATCAGACCTGGGAACAAATACTATTTGAAATCTTTCAAAGACTATAAGTGTTTGCTTTAGCCTGCCCGGAGTGTCAGATGGGCGGGGTTGGCACTTCTGAAAACTCTTTAGTTTTCATGGCGACAGGCAGGCTCAATCAAGCCCAGCTAAAGTATTTAAAATAATTTTAAACACTATTTAAAGCCAAGTGTGATGGATTCCATGACGCAGAACCAGCTAACCTGGTGCTCCATCCTGATCGCTAAAATTCCCCTTTGATTACTGATGATTGAAAAGTCCTGATATATGCCTTCCTCGACAAAAGAAACAAAACAAAAAAACATCCATCCATAATACGCCGACTTTCGAAGGGGAACTAGGAGATCTTGATCGACCTGATCCAGTCCCCACACACACTCCTCCCAGGGGCTGACCCACTGCTCCAGATGATCCAATGTCACTGTTTTTGGGGTTAAAGTATTAGGGACCTTTTAAACCCTAAAATACAATTAAAGCACAATGGACAAACTAAGTGGTCAGTTGATTTACTTTACCTCTGGTATCTGATAGGTTTGGGTGGGAAAAAACTATACAAAATATTTGAAAGAAGGAGTAGAAAAACATGAAGGGTGTAATTGTTAGTCGTCTTGGGGGGTCAGTGATGGTTTTTGACTGAATCAACAATTCTAGGATAATGGTGAGTAGGCCTAGTCCTATCCATTCCTTTGTATTAACAACAGTCACGGTTTTGGTCTATATGGTTATACGGTCTTAGAGAATCAAACCGATACCAAAATTAAACTCGGTGGGGGCAAAAACTTTCCAAACTTTCCAAATTATATAATGTTGGTTTAATGACATACACCACATCAACCCAATACCCCTTATACCAGAACCATGGTCCTCCAATATCTGATTAGATAGAGGACCACAGGTCAGAAATATATTATATATCATTCATGTCATTATAGAACAAATACCAAATGCTGGGACATAGCGATAGCTCTGAAGGATCCGCCCCTTTTTTTCCCCATTTTCGCCTAAAATGACCCAAATCTAACTGCCTGTAGCTCAGGACCTGAAGAAAGGATATGCACATTCTTGATACCATTTGAAAAGAAACACTTTGAAGTTTGTGGAAATGTGAAATGAATGTAGGAGAATATAACACATTAGATCTGGTAAAAGATGATACTAAGAAAGAACCATGTGTTTTTTTGTATTTTTTTTTGTACCATCATCTTTGAAATGCAAGAGAAATGTATTACTCCAGCCCAGGCGCAATTTAGATTTGGGCCACTAGATGGCAGCAGTGTATGTGCAAAGTTTTGCACTGATCCAATGAACCATTGCATTTCTGTTCAAAATTGTGTATCAAGACTGCCAAAATGTGCCTATTTGGTTTATTAATACATTTTCAAGTTCATAACTGTGCACTCTCCTCAAACAATAGCATGGTATTATTTTACTGTAATAGCTACTGTAAATTGGACAGTGCAGTTAGATTAACAAGAATTAAAGCTTTCTGCCAATATCAGATATGTCTATGTCCTGGGAAATGTTCAACCTCATGCTAATCACATTAGCCTACATTAGCTCAACCGTCACGCGGGGGACCCACCGGTCCTGTAGAGGTTGAATTACATTGCTATTACCCCTTGTCAATTACATATCAATACTGGTTAACTACATTGCTATTACCCCTTGTCAATTACAGATCAATACTGATTCATTACATTGCTATTACCCCTTGTCAATTTCATAGCAATACTATGTATTACTAACCCACTCTGAAATAGATTGCGACATAATTTTCAAGCATTTTTTCAGATGTAGCATTTTATAATGGTTCACTGTCTCAATACATTATTCAAATGAAACAGATTTCTCTCCAGAGATAGTTAATAAATTATTGTGCTCTGCCAGTCTTGGGTATAAACTGTAGGGAATACAACTTAAACTGCCATGCATTATAATGCATTGTGCATAGCTCCTAAAGTGTTATAAATGTACTTACAATGCATTATGGAGAGAGAATTTAAAGTGAGTGCTAACCATATTTTATATGGAAGTTATCACTAATGTTCTAGCCCGACCATTTTGGAGCAGTCAGTTGCAGCGTGTGCGACCTTGGCTGTCATGCTAGCACACCTGAGAGATCTGCATTCCAGGCTGGTTGATGTGCTGCTACCTATTCCGTGTATGCATGAGCCACTTAAATATTTCCTGCTCAGGTCAATCACACCAAAAGGCCGACTGATCATTTGTGACGTACAGTTTCCCCCACAAGGCCGTGCGATGCTGAAAAAACATTATACCTCTGTTACTGCGGCCTCCCTCATCACAATGAGCCTGTAAAGGTTCTCTGTTTCTGTGTGCGTGTGCCTATCTCCACTAGCTGTAGCATCAAAGAGATCTACATGTAGATTAAAGTGGAGACATAAGCTACTGAGTTGAAAAGATTTTCTAAAAGATTTGCATACTTTTTAGCCAGTAGTTCTGAAAGTAGCACTCAAGAGCCAAAACGGGTCCCCGAAAAGTGTCGTACTGCGTCATATATGTACAGATATGTCCACTACGTCATTGCGCTCTCTCTCTCTCTCTCTCTTTTTGCTGTGTCACTGAGCTGTTGGGCCAGTCCTGCAGCCTCATTGGATAACACTGGGCAGGCTTGGGCCTGCCCATATTGCTAGCTGTCACTCAAATGGTGAGGGGCTGAAGCTAATAGGCCATTTACTGGGCGGGACATCCGTTTTTGGGGAGATTCTGGGAATGATCTTCCTTATGATCTTTGGAAATTGCACAAACCAAGAACAAGTCCTGTAGTAGCGTACCTCTTTGTTCAAATTTGACAAAGAAACAGCCATATCTACAGCCTCGCACTTTGAAGTCAACTTTGGTGGGCTAATTCAAACTGCGTTCCCACTGCTTCCAGAAAATATAAATGATGTGATGTTGCTAGCGAGCCAGCTAGCTTTGCTAATGTTTCTAGCTAGACAGCTAGAAATTGTTGAAAGTCCTTTGGCTACAACTAGCTACATTACTAGCTAGCTAGCAATATGTTGAAGAAATAATTTAATTCACCTATCACCATGCTGTAACTAACATTACCCCATACCATACTCCGGATGCCAGCTAGCCAAATGTTTAGCTTGCTAGCCAGATAAATGATTGGTGTTGTCGCTAGCAAAACCCGGCTAACTAGCTAAATTCCTAACCTAATTCCTAACCTTCCTAACCATGGCATTGGCTACTAGTTAGCAGGCTAACCTAACACACCAGATGACAGGTGTTATACAATGTCTTCAGAAAGTATTAGATCCCTTGACATATTCCACATTTTGTTGTGTTACAACTTGAATTCAAAATAGATTACATTTTTCTCTCACCCAATCTACTCACTATGACAAACTGAAAACATGTTTTTAGACATTTTTGCACATTTATCGAAAATGTATTACAGAAATATCTCATTTACATAAGTATTCAGATTCCTGAGTCAATACTTTGTAGAAGAACCTTTGGCAGTGATTACAGCTGTGATTCTTTCTGGGTAAGTCTCTTGTGCATCATTTGCCCATTATTATTAAAACAATTCCTCAAGCACTGTCAAATTGGTTGTTGATCATTGCTAGAAAACCATTTTCAGGCTTGCCATGGATTTTCAAGTAGATTTAAGTCAAACTGTAACTCAGCCAATCAGGAATGTTCACTATCTTCTGGGTAAGCAACTCAAGTGTAGATTTGACCTTGTGTTATAGGTTATTGTCCTGCTGAAAGGTGAATTCATCTCCAAGTGTCTAGTGGAAAGCAGACTGAACAAGGTTTTCCTCTAGGATTTTGCCTGTGCTTAGCTCCATTCCGTTTCCTGTTTATTCTGAAAGATTCCCAGGTCCATAACGAATACAAGCATACATGATACAGCTTAGCGCTGGGCGATATATCAAATTAATTTGATTAACTAAAAATGTTGTTTTAGCGCGATATACCAAATGCCTGTATCGCAAGAATGATGTTTTTTTTCAATGTTTTGTTTTATGAGCGATTATGTCCGCTTGTTCTCATGTTGTCTTTTTGGTCTTGTCTCCTTTAACTGTGGACCATCCCATTTAGACAAACACCAAGCCCCTCCCCCTGCCTCGCTCAACAAACAAGGTGGGCGATCACTTCTTCCTCTCTGACAAGCAGGTTCAACTCGCTATTTGCATTTGATGTTTGTTCCAACAGAAACGGTCATATGGAGACCAAAACACATTGAGACGTCATTTTAATATAATAGACGAGAACTTAACCTTTCTAACCATACACTTTTTGTGTCTCAACTCCTCAAATTCCATGAAGAGCAGACCCTACTGAACCGGGTGTCACGTTCTTTCAAAATCGAACCCAGAAGCAGACCAGGACAAGGAGAGTAGGAAGAAGGTGAGTATTTATTTACAAGTGAATGTGAATGGGTAGATATTTCCAGGTGGCGTAGCGGGCAGCGGTGGTGAGTTGATGGGAGTAAATAGGTGGATCCAATGGGGTAGCAGAATCCTCCGACGACCAGGCGGGAATGGGGTAAATGATCCGGGTGAGTAACTGAAGACAAAACAAACGGAGGTAAGTTTAAGGCAAGCAATACGTAAAAAACAACAAAACAAATTCTATCCAACTTGAGGCTGATACTATGGCACAACATACTGTTCATGGCTAACGATCCGGCAGGGAATGGATGTCAGGTCCGGGCTTATGAAGAGGAGAGATGATGATCAGGACCAGGTGTGCAGATAGCTGATGGGATACAGGTGCGGGTAATCAGAACTCCCAACTGGCTACATTGCCCGGCAACCAGACAGGGTGCGTTCCAGGACGCCGGAAAAAACACTCCAGGACAGAACACAGGCAAAAAACCGACTCAGGAAACAGGATTCGTGACAGTACCCCCCCTCCGACGAACGCCACAGGGCGGACTACCCGGAGCGCCAGGGTGGAGGCGGTAAAAGTCACGAAGCAGGTCATCGTCAAGGATCTGACGCCGAGGAATCCAACTCCTCTCCTCAGGACCATATCCTTCCCAATCCACTAAATACTGGTACCCTCGACCCCGCCGTCTGGAGTCCATGATGCGGCGCACCGTGTAGACAGGACCACCTCCGATCATCCGAGGAGGAGGAGGACGAGGAGGAGGGGGCAACAGAGGACTGAGGAGAACCGGCTTGAGGCAGGAGACATGAAAGGTGGGATGTACTCTTAGTGTAGCAGGCAACTTGAGTCGGACCACAACAGGATTAATGATCCTCTCCACTACAAACGGACCAATGAACTTCGGTGACAGTTTCCTCGACTCAGTCCGTAGAGGAAGATCCCGTGTAGCCAACCAAACCCTATCTCCGACGGTATAAGCGGGGGCAGGAATACGGCGACGATTCGCCTGGATCTGATACCGGTCAGAAACCTTAAGGAGGGCCTTCCTGGCCCGATGCCAGGTGCGGTGGCAACGACGAATGTGGGTCTGGACAGAAGGAACCGAGAGATCCCGCTCCTGAGAAGGAAACAAGGGAGGTTGGTAACCGTACAGGCACTGGAAGGGAGACATCCCAGTGGCAGATGAAGGGAGAGTATTATGAGCATACTCGACCCAGGGTAATTGAGAGGACCAAGAGGTGGGATCAGAGGAAACAAGACAGCGCAGCGTGGACTCCATCTTCTGGTTGGCTCTCTCCGCCTGACCATTAGATTGGGGGTGAAATCCAGATGTGAGACTGACTGTAGCTCCAATGGCCAAACAGAAGGATTTCCAGACAGCAGAGGTAAACTGAGGACCACGGTCAGAAACAATGTCACAGGGCAACCCGTGGACCCTGAACACCTCCCTAACCAGGATCTCAGACGTCTCAGTGGCAGAAGGCAGCTTGGAGAGGGGAACAAAGTGGGCAAACTTGCTGAATCTATCCACAATGGTCAGAATAACCGTGTTACCAACAGAAGAGGGCAACCCCGTGACAAAATCCAGGGCCAGATGCGACCAAGGTCGCCGGGGAATAGGTAGGGGGTGAAGAAGCCCAGAGCTGGCCCGATTGGTACTCTTATTCTGCGCACAAACAGGACAAGCGGCAACAAACCTCCGGGTATCTTCTCCCATGGCAGGCCACCAAAATCGTCTGCGCAGTAGCGCCATAGTCCGAGCAACGCCAGGGTGACAAGCTATCTTGCTGGCGTGGGACCACTGAAGGACAGCAGAACGAACCGACTCAGGCACGAACAACCGACCGGGTGGACCGTTACCGGGCCCGGGCTGTGTCCGAAGGGCTGCCATCACATCCTCCTCAATCCTCCATGTAACGGCTCCCACGACAACGTTCTGGGGAAGAATCGTCTCAGTCTTGGCCCCACTCTCCTCCGTCTTGGAGAACATCCGGGACAGGGCGTCCGCCTTCCCGTTCTTCGACCCAGGTCGGAACGTCAGGGAAAAATTGAAGCGTCCAAAAAACAAAGCCCACCGGGCCTGACGGGAGTTGAGACGTTTAGCCGATTGCACGTAAGCCAGATTCTTGTGGTCAGTCCAGACCACAAACGGTTGCTCCGCTCCCTCCAACCAGTGACGCCACTCCTCCAAGGCAAGCTTCACAGCAAGAAGCTCCCGGTTACCCACATCGTAGTTTCTTTCAGCTGGAGAAAGACGACAAGAGTAGAAGGCGCAGGGATGGATTTTACCGTCAGTGGAGCTACGCTGGGACAGGATGGCGCCCACCCCCACATCAGACGCATCCACCTCCACAACGAACTGACGGGAAGTGTCAGGTTGAGAGAGAATCGGGGCGTTGGTGAATCGGCTCTTCAAATCTAGAAATGCCCGGTCTGCCTCAGGAGACCAACAGAACTTTCTGGTGCAAGACGTCAGTACAGTTAAAGGGGCGGCCACCCGGCTGTAATCACGGATAAACCTCCGATAAAAATTCGCAAACCCCAGGAATCTCTGGAGCTGCAATCTTGTACCGGGCTGGACCCAATCCCGAACCGCCCGAACCTTCTCTTGGTCCATCTTGATCTCTCCCCTGGATATGATGTACCCGAGGAAGGACGTCGTGTGGGCGTGAAAATCACACTTCTCAGCCTTCACGAACAGACGGTTCTCCAATAACCGCTGCAGGACCTGCTTGACATGCAGAACGTGGCTAGAAAGCTCCTTCGAGAAGATGAGGATATCATCCAGGTAAACGAACACAAAAATACCAATCATATCTCTCAGAACGTCATTCACCATACTTTGGAACACAGCCGGAGCGTTGGTCAGTCCAAACGGCATCACCTGGTACTCAAAATGTCCCATCGGAGTATTGAACCCAGTCAACCACTCGTCCCCCTCTTTGATCCGAACCAAATGATAAGCATTACGTAAATCAAGCTTCGTAAAAACCGTAGCACCCTGTAAGGAATCGAAAGCCGAGCTCATCAAGGGCAGGGGATACTTGTTCTTGACCGTAATATCATTCAAACCCCGATAATCAATACACGGTCGAAGAGAGCCATCCTTCTTGCTCACAAAAAAAAATCCTGCTCCCAGAGGTGATGACGAGGGCCGAATGAGACCTGCAGCTAGAGACTCCTTGATGTAGGTCTCCAAGGCCTCACGTTCAGGTCGAGAGATACTGTATAACCGTCCCTTGGGAAAGGCAGCTCCAGGAAACAGATTAATCGCACAGTCATAAGGTCGGTGGGGAGGAAGGGACAGAGCCTTCTGTTTACTGAATACTTCACCCAACTCGTGATATGTTTCTGGAACCAGGGACAAATCAGGAGGAGCAGAGTCACTGACCTGACTGGAAACAGCAGGAGAACAGGCAGTCCTAAGGCAGTTAGCATGACACTCAATGCTCCAACTAGTTACCTTACCCGTCACCCAATCAAACGAGGGATTGTGTTCCTTCAGCCAGGGGTAACCAAGAACCAGAGGAACATGGGGCGAGGACAGAATGAAGAAGGAGATAAACTCTGAATGATTCCCCGACACCAACATCTTAACCGGTTCAGTCCTCATAGTGATCCGTGCCAGACTACTGCCGTTCAGAGTGGTTGCTTCAATGGCTTCCGGCAATTGCTCCTTGGAAAGCCCCAGCTGTTCCACCAAGTCGGTATCAATAAAGCTGCCATCGGCACCTGAATCGATAAGAGCGTTCATCTCTAAGCTCTGATCCTTATTCATAAGGGTCGCAGGAAAACGGGGTCTGACAGGATCCTTGAGAGATTGAAACTGGCTCGCTAAAATTCCTCCCAAAACTAGCGAGCCGGGCAGTTTAACGGGCGCTGTGGACAAGCGGAGATGTAATGTCCCGAGCTACCACAGTAGAAACCGCTGTTGGTCTCACGTCTACGTTGGCGCTCCTCCTTAGTTAGCCCGTGTCGCCCCACTTGCATTGGTTCAGAATCTGGTGGCAAGACCCCTCCACTAATCCCGTGTGGGGAATAACGATCAATACGTTCTGGTTCACTTCCTGAACCGAATGGTAACCGAGTTGCTGATTGATTGGATGGGCCCCACTGCTTCTCCCTCCTTCTCTCTCGGACTCTATTATCTACCCGAATAGATAAAGTGACCAAGCTGTCTAGGTCACTAGGCTCTGGATAGGATATCAGCTCGTCCTTGAGTTGCTCCAACAACCCCTGGTAAAAAGCCGCTTGTAGTGACTCCTCATTCCAACCACTCTCCACAGCCAATGTCCTGAACTCGATCATAAAGTCTGCCACACTGCGAGCTCCTTGGCGAAGAGTGAACAAACGTTTAGCTGCGTCCTTACCTCGGACTGGATGGTCAAAAAGCTTTCTCATCTCTCCCGTGAACTCCAGGTATGAAGCCATGCAGGTCCCCTGTCGTTCCCAAACGGCTGAAGCCCATTCCAGAGCTCTTCCACGCAGCAGTTCAATAACAAAGGCTATCCTAGCCTTGTCAGTGGCGTAAGAATGGGGCTGCAGATCAAACACTAACCCACACTGCATAAGAAACGAACGGCATCTTCCCAAATCCCCTTCATATTTATCAGGCGTCGGTACCTTGGGTTCACGGAAGGAAACCGCTCCAGACACGGCAGGTGAGATGGGTGAAACAGGTGGTGAATGAATCGCCGGCAAACTGAGCTGATCCTGGATTTGTGTCAAGCTAGCAGATAAGTTCTGGATTGAACCCGTTATCTCCTGTAGCGTCATCTTGTGTTGTCCCAATGTCTTCCCCTGCTGGGTAATGGCATGGCAAACGGAGTCCAGGTCCGCTGGGTTCATCCTTGGCCGGATCGTTCTGTCACGTTCTTTCAAAATCGAACCCAGAAGCAGACCAGGACAAGGAGAGTAGGAAGAAGGTGAGTATTTATTTACAAGTGAATGTGAATGGGTAGATATATCCAGGTGGCGTAGCGGGCAGCGGTGGTGAGTTGATGGGAGTAAATAGGTGGATCCAATGGGGTAGCAGAATCCTCCGACGACCAGGCGGGAATGGGGTAAATGATCCGGGTGAGTAACTGAAGACAAAACAAACGGAGGTAAGTTTAAGGCAAACAATACGTAAAAAACAACAAAACAAATTCTATCCAACTTGAGGCTGATACTATGGCACAACATACTGTTCATGGCTAACGATCCGGCAGGGAATGGATGTCAGGTCCGGGCTTATGAAGAGGAGAGATGATGATCAGGACCAGGTGTGCAGATAGCTGATGGGATACAGGTGCGGGTAATCAGAACTCCCAACTGGCTACATTGCCCGGCAACCAGACAGGGTGCGTTCCAGGACGCCGGAAAAAACACTCCAGGACAGAACACAGGCAAAAAAACGACTCAGGAAACGGGATTCGTGACACCGGGAGTATCATTAATGCTCAGTTTCACTGTAGTACCACGTACCGTGAGCAGCATTTTAGCCATGGACTGTCATGTGCTAGCTGTTTAAGCTGTGTTTTATAAATGTGCAATGAGCATAAAAATATACCTTTACAGTGATTTCGGAAAGTATTCAGACCCCTTGACTTTCTCCACATTTTGTTATGTTACAGCCTTATTCTAAAATTGATGAAATAGTTTTTTTCTTCATCAATCTACACACAATACCCCAAAATGAAAAAAAAAACTGTTTTTTATAAATCTTTGCAAATTTATAAAAAAACGTAAATATCACATTTACATAAGTATTAAGACCCATTCCTCAGTACTTTATTGAAGCACCTTTGGAAGCGATTACAGCCTTGAGTATTCTTGGGTATGATGCTGCAAGCTTGTATTTGGAGAGTTTATTCCATTATTCTCTGAAGATCCTCTCAAGTTCTGTCAGGTTGGATGGGGAGCGTCGCTGCACAGCTATTTTCAGGTCTCTCCAGAGATGTTTGATCGGGTTCAAGTCTGGGCTCTGGCTGGGACACTCAAGGGCATTCAGAGACTTGTCCCGAAACCACTCCTGCGTTGTCTTGACTGTGTTGTCAGGGTTGTTGTCCTGTTGGAAGGTGAATTTTCGCCCCAGTCTGAGGTCCTGAGCACTCAGGAGAAGGTTTACATCAAGGATCTCTCTGTACTTTGCTCCGTTCATCTTTCCCTCAATCCTGACTAGTCTCCCAGTCCCTGATGCTGAAAAACATCCTCACAGCATGATGTTGCCAACACAATGCTCCACTGTAGGGAAAATGACAGGTTTCCTCCAGACGTGACGCTTGGCAATCAGGCCAAACAGCTAAATCTTGGTTTCATCAGACCAGAGAATCCTTTGCCTCATGGTCTGAGAGTCTTTAGGTGCCTTTTGGCAAACTCCAAGTGGGCTGTCATGTGCCTTTTACTGAGGATTGGCTTCTGTCTGGCCACTCTACAATAAAGGCCTGAATACTTACTTCGGAAAGAAGTATGTTCAATAGGAAACCGATTTTAGCAGGTGCGTTCTGTCTTCATGGCGCGCGCAAACACGAATTTCCAAGACCGTGTCCTTCTACTAAGAAGATTTATATACGTACATACTCCTAGCAAGCTCATTACTGCAGCAGCAAAAAATCGGAAACAGTAATTCTCTGTAGATCCCCCCTCGTGCGAGCAAAAACCTATTGCCTGGAACTCGAATTGCTAGGTGCCTGGCCCACGTGGGCCAAGTGTCCAGTTCTCAAAATGGTGCCCCAAAGCTTCCAGAAAACAGTTGCTTCAAACTAGGAATTTCATGTGAAATTTGAGGAAAAACTGTGATTTTGCTCATAGACTATGCATGCATGAACTATACATTGACACATCCTGCCCAAAGCGGGAGGTTTAAAAAATACTTACATAGTTCTCAAAGTCCCGGAACGTCTTTTTAACTTTCCCAACCAGGACTGAAATCACACTGGCAAGTTTAAAGAAACCAGGGACGGGGTAGATGCTTTGTGTTGCGTTCTGATGCCTCTCTTCCATTATGCAGCGGACACGTCTGGAGTGTAAGGCATTTCGTTTACTTGTTTTTCTAGTAGCGTGCAGAAAGCTGGGAGCCAATTATAAAGAGCCCACCTGCTCTGCCACTGTGTGTGTCAGAGGAGGCTGGTGGGAGGAGCTATAGAAGGACAGGCTCATTGTAATGGATGGAAATGAATCAATGGAATGGTACCAAACACATGGAAACAACATGTTAGACTCCGTTCCATTGATTCCATTCCAGCCATTACAATGAGCCCGTCCTCCTATAGCTCCTCCCACCAGCCTTCTCTGGTGTGTGTGTGTGCGCATGTGTGTGTCTGCCACCTGCCTCTAGCAGCACCAGAAAGAAACAGCTCAAATCTGCACATGGTCGAGCACCACACCATCAGACATATGCCGGAGGTCAAGGCGGAGATGCAGCGGCATACGTGCTGCGGAAGCGCTACGATCCGTGGCATCAGGCAGCATGCTGTTCTTTTTAGTTTAGTTAGCACACGGAGGCCCGGCGCCCAGCCTGCTGTAGCATCTAATTACTTTTTATGGGCCCCCGCTTTTTCAAGTCATAATGACAAATCAATAAAGCAGCTGTATAATGTCATTGAATTGTTAATAAAGTGATGGGAAATGTTCTCCCACTTTCCATTCAGATAAACACTGGAACTCTGCAAATACAGTATCTCCGTTGTTTCATATATACAGTGCCCATATTAGGATATCCCCAACTCCTGTAGAGACTGAGGATGTCCTAATATGGACAACGACATACTATCATCATGATGGATAATAGATGAATGAGGACTCATGGGTAGGCTATTTGCACAAAACACTCAACGTAGACTATAGATGCACAACAGTTGAATGGATCCGACAATGGCATTGCTCCTGCCTAAATGTTGCGCCACTGTTGTGTTGTGATTGCTATCCAAGTTGTGGTTCTATTATCATTGGTACGGAGCAAAAACAATGCTGAGCTTCCAAATGCATGGTATTCTGGGTAAAACACTTGTCCTCATGAGGTTCAATGATGCTATTTTTGTAATGATGATCAGTCCAGTGTCTTTTTTCTTCACAGAGCGATCAATATTCCTCGTAATCCAACACGGCAGTGACTATCTGCGAACCACTTTATCGTATTAATTGGGCAAATGTTTGAAAGATATGACATTTGTGTACACATGTCCATATTCACACCTGAGTTCACAGTTCTATCCACTGAGAGGAGCTCTTTATGGAGATGCCAAAGCTACCTGGGTTTTTCTGCTGTTCATTTCTGGTTGTCTGCTGTGTGAAGGAAAGGAAAGAGGAGAGAGGGATTCATGTACTTCAAGTCAACAAACTACAGCAACACAAACTGAACACTTCATTTTCTACAAATTGATACCAAAATCCAAAATCATGCCAACCTAATCAAAGGACAAACGCACAGCCTGACTTGAATATTCAACCTACTCAAAGGACAAACGCACAGCCTGACTTGAATATTCAACCTACTCAAAGGACAAACTCACAGCCTGACTTGAATATTCAAGTGTGACCAAGAGGCAGCTTCCAATTACTCCGCTGTGAACTACAGAGCAGTTTATCACCTGTTTTCTCATCATATTCACCCACCTCTCCCTGCCAGCCCTCCTGAGCCATGTGCTCTCCGTCAACCCCCCTCAGCCTCCACCCTCACACCTCTCTCCCTGTCAGTCCCACTCAGCCTCAGTCTCCACCCTCACACCTCTCTCCCTGTCAGTCCCCCTCAGCCCGTTCTCAGCCTCTGCCTCAGCCTCCACCCTCACACCTCTCTCCCTGTCAGTCCCCCTCAGCCTCAGCCTCCACCCTCACCTCACACCTCTCCCTGTCAGCCCCCCTTAGCCCGTTCTCAGCCTCTGCCTCAGCCTTCACCCTCACACCTCTCTCCCTGTCAGTCCCCCTCAGCCTCAGCCTTCAGCCTCAAACCTCTGGACATGCATCGTCACAGATGATCCAGCCTCCAGCCTCACACCTCTGGCCGTGCAGCTGACCCAGCCACTATCTGATCTGCTGGGTTTGATGGAGCCTGACTGCAGAGAAGAGAGGAGGAGAGGAGGGGGAGAGGAGAGGGGGAGAGGAGAGAAGTAAATGAGAAGTGGAGAGGAGGAGAGGAGATGGGGAAAGGGGAGGAGAGGAGAGGGGGAGAGTAGAGGAGAGAGGAGGAGAAGGGGAGAGGAGAGGGGGAGAGGAGAAGAGGAGAAGGGGAGAGGAGAGGAGAGGGGGAGAGGAGAAGAGGAGAAGTGGAGAGGAGGAGAGGAGATGGGGAAAGGGGAGGAGAGTAGAGGAGAGAGGAGGAGAAGGGGAGAGGAGAGGGGGAGAGGAGAAGATGAGAAGGGGAGAGGAGAGGAGAGGGGGAGAGGAGAAGAGGAGAAGGGGAGAGGAGTAGCGGAGTAAATTGTGCAGATGGTTGATTAGAAAACTCGTATGCCATTCTAAATCCCTGAGCAGTCCTTAGGGAGGAAGAGGTCTTATCTGTGATCAAGCTTCTCTTCTTCTCTTCTTCCTCATCCTCCCATCCTCTGTCCTTCTTGAACTACATGGAAGATGTTCAAAGATATTTCAATCACTTGTTTCTTTTCTGTTTTTAAAGAGCTGTTCAAGGATAGGATGAGTAATTAAATCCTTTTTTCTTTTTTCTGCATACAGATCCATAACAATACCCATCAATTATTTAACAACTCCTTTCTACAGCTTCTTTGCTGGGTGTTGCTTTTTGAATGTCAATAAAGAGATGTGATATGGTACCTTAATTAATAAAGGTGTCTAAAGTTAATTTGGTTATGTTTGAATGTCTCTCAAGATTCAAGAACTGTGGGTTTTACATATGAAAAATACAGTAACAAGTCAAAATCATTGTATTATAATCTTTCACCGAAACAAACGTTTTGGTTTAGCTTTCATAATGTGTTACGGTGTTCATATTAGGACAATCCTTTAGTGGACACCTAGTTATATTCAGATTCTCATGGGAACTTCATTTGATCAGATAAAGTATTTCTCATTGCTGCCATGACTAAAGCTTGGTTTGTGCTTCTCAGTGAGTTTGGTAGCCTTTCTCTAGCTGCAGAATCCCAATCATAAAGGGTATAAGGAGCATTGACTGTAACTTGCCATTGGTATTAGTGCTACAATGTGTAAAAGCGTCACTTAATACGCTCCGGTAGCCTTAGAGTTACTGGAGGTAATAAGCGACTCCAGTGTCATTTACGCAACTCCCGCTGACTGTCGTGACAATTAAGTATCATTCAAGTGACTTACACACAGGGGCGATTTCCGGAACACAGATTAAGCCTAGTCCTAGACAAAATAGCACTTTAAATGGAGAATCTGTATTGAGTTTGCTTTTTAGTCTATACAGTGGGGCAAAAAAGTATTTAGTCAGCCACCAATTGTGCAAGTTCTCCCACTTAAAAAGATGAGAGAGGCCTGTAATTTTCATCATAGGTACACTTCAACTATGACAGACAAAATGAGAAAAAAAATTCCAGAAAATCACATTGTAGGATTTTTAATGAATTAATTTGCAAATTATGGTGGAAAATAAGTATTTGGTCAATAACAAAAGTTTCTCAATACTTTGTTATATACCCTTTGTTGGCAATGACAGAGGTCAAACGTTTTCTGTAAGTCTTAACAAAGGTTTTCACACACTGTTGCTGGTATTTTGGCCCATTCCTCCATGCAGATCTCCTCTAGAGCAGTGATGTTTTGGGGCTGTTGCTGGGCAACACGGACTTTCAACTCCCTCCAAAGATTTTATATGGGGTTGAGATCTGGAGACTGGCTAGGCCACTCCAGGACCTTGAAATGCTTCTTACGAAGCCACTCCTTCGTTGCCCGGGCGGTGTGTTTGGGATCATTGTCATGCTGAAAGACCCAGCCATGTTTCATCTTCAATGCCCTTGCTGATGGAAGGAGGTTTTCACTCAAAATCTCACGATACATGGCCCCATTCATTCTGTCCTTTACACGGATCAGTCGTCCTGGTCCCTTTGCAGAAAAACAGCCCCAAAACATGATGTTTCCACCCCCATGCTTCACAGTAGGTATGGTGTTCTTTGGATGCAACTCAGCATTCTTTGTCCTCCAAACACGACGAGTTGAGTTTTTACCAAAAAGTTCTATTTTGGTTTCATCTGACCATATGACATTCTCCCAATCTTCTTCTGGATCATCCAAATGCTCTCTAGCAAACTTCAGACGGGCCTGGACATGTACTGGCTTAAGCAAGGGGACACGTCTGGCACTGCAGGATTTGAGTCCCTGGCGGCGTAGTGTGTTACTGATGGTAGGCTTTGTTACTTTGGTCCCAGCTCTCTGCAGGTCATTCACTAGGTCCCCCCGTGTGGTTCTGGGATTTTTGCTCACCGTTCTTGTGATCATTTTGACCCCACGGGGTGAGATCTTGCGTGGAGCCCCAGATCGAGGGAGATTATCAGTGGTCTTGTATGTCTTCCATTTCCTAATAATTGCTCCCACAGTTGATTTCTTCAAACCAAGCTGCTTACCTATTGCAGATTCAGTCTTCCCAGCCTGATGCAGGTCTACAATTTTGTTTCTGGTGTCCTTTGACAGCTCTTTGGTCTTGGCCATAGTGGAGTTTGGAGTGCGACTGTTTGAGGTTGTGGACAGGTGTCTTTTATACTGATAACAAGTTCAAACAGGTGTCATTAATACAGGTAACGAGTGGAGGACAGAGGAGCCTCTTAAAGAAGAAGTTACAGGTCTGTGAGAGCCAGAAATCTTGCTTGTTTGTAGGTGACCAAATACTTATTTTCCACCATAATTTGCAAATAAATTCATTAAAAATCCTACAATGTGATTTTCTGGATTTTTTTTTCTCATTTTGTCTGTCATAGTTGAAGTGTACCTATGATGAAAATTACAGGCCTCTTTCATCTTTTTAACTGGGAGAACTTGCACAATTGGTGGCTGACTAAATACTTTTTTGCCCCACTGTAACTATGCTTTTTAGTCTCAGAAACCGGCCCATAGAGTACATATTTTGGTCTTTTGTAAAGGTTCATGTGACAGAAGCTGTATCAATGTTTCAGAAAATTATCTGTAACTGATTAGGATTAGAAACAATGTCAAAGAGAGGGTAGAATGACCAAACATTTAGAAACATGACAGATACACTGCATTAGAAACAATGTCAGAGAGGGTAGAATGACCAAACATTTAGAAACATGACAGATACACTGCATTAGAAAAGTATTCAGACCCCTTGACTTTTTCAACATTTTCTTTTCTTATATCTTATATAATATTTAATCAATTTTAGTATAAGGCTGTAACGTAACAAAATGGAATCTAATGGACTAAATGAATCCTGATAAAAGTGAACTCCATTCCTGGAGTTTGAGTTCTCACTTATGACACCAATGCAACATGGTTGGGTAGGTTATTTTCTAAATGTAATTTGATAAAGTTACTAGTTACCTGTCCAAAATTGTAATCAGTAACATAACTTTTGGATTACCCAAACTCAGTAACGTAATCTGATTACATTCCGTTACATTTAGATCACTTTCCCCTTAAGAGGCGTTAGAAGAAGACATGTTAGAAAATGTATGTTACCAATTGAACGACATCTATTGCAGGATAAATGTCACGCCCTGACCTTAGAGATCCCTATTATTCTCTATGTTTGGTTAGGTCAGGTTGTGACTCGGGTGGGAAAAGTCTATGTTTTCTATTTCTTTGTTTTTTGCCGTGTGTGTTTGTTTCCCAATCAGAGGCAGCTGTCTATCGTTGTCTCTGATTGGGGATCATACATAAGTTGTCATTTTCCTTTTGGGTTTTGTGGGATCTCGTTTTCTGTTTCGTGTTTTCTGCCTGACAGAACTGTGCACTTTCGTTTTCACGTTTGTTATTTTGTTTGAGTGTTTTTTGAAATAAAAGAATCATGAACACTTTCCACACTGCGCTTTGGTCCACTCTTCCTACCACCAACGAGAGCTGTAACAATAAATCAATGTTAAAGTTTACATAGCTGGCCATATATGGATGTTAAGTTTTACTTTATGAGTTTCTTCTAACCCATCGCTTTCTACTACATATAATACTATAATAATATGATTACATGATATGTTTACATTAAAAACCAAAGTCTATCAGAATTCCAGTCATTCCAATAAATGTTAAACACCTTGATCTTCAAGAATAGGACTTGGAAATATGGAAGTACAGATTAGCCAAATTGTTTAACCTGAGCATAACCCCAAAACTAAGGACTTATTAGGCAGCCCAACTCTGTTGTTTATGATTTTGTTGTCATGGAGGACATGATTCAAGTTGAAAAATAAATGCTGAGCTCATGGAATGGCATGCCTTGAGCAGTACTAAAAAGTGTTATTTACATGTGAAAAATTAATGCCATATGCTGCATTTGCTGTAGGCCTATTGTTTACCTTTTTTTGTGACACTTTGATATCTTGATAATATACAGCTGTACCTGTTTGACTGCAGCGTTCCGCTAGCGGAACTCCTCCCACATTCCACTGAAAAGGCAGAGCACGAAATTCAAAAAAGATTTTTTAGAAATATTTAACTTTCACACATTAACAAGTCCAATACGGCAAATGAAAGATACACATCTTGTGAATCCAGTCAACATGTCCGATTTTTAAAATGTTTTACAGCGAAAACAGCACGTATATTTATGTTAGCTCACCACCAAATACAAAGAAGGACAGACATTTTTCACAGCACAGGTAGCATGCACAAAGCCAACCTAACTAACCAAGAACCAACCAAACTAACCAAGAAACAACTTCATCAGATGACAGTCTTATAACATGTTACACAATAAATCTATGTTTTGTTCGAAAAATGTGCATATTTGAGGTATAAATCAGTTTTACATTGCTGCTACCATCAGAGCTACCGTCAAAAATAGCACCGAAGCAGCCAGAGCAATTATAGAGACCAACGTGTATTACCTAATTACTCATCATAAAACATTTCTTAAAAATACACAGCGTACAGCAATTGAAAGACACAGATCTTGCGAATCCAGACAATATTTCAGATGTTCTAAGTGTTTTACAGCGAAAACACAATATAACGTTATATTAGCTTAGCACAATAGCAAACATCACAATAGCTCACAATAGCATTGATTCAAGCCAAACATAGCCATTACGTATAAACCACCAAAAGATATAAATTTTTTCACTAACCTTCTCAGAATTCTTCAGATGACAGTCCTATAACATCATATTACACAATCCATATAGAGTTTGTTCGAAAATGTGCATATTTAGCGGCACAAATCGTGTTATACAACCAGAAAAGTAGCAAAGCTGCCAGGAAAATGGCAGGAGAAATCTTTGAAGAGGCGCCTAATCTAATCAGTAACTATTCCAAAACTTGACTAAAAAATACAGGTTGGACAGCAATTGAAAGACAAATTAGTTCTTAATGCAATCGCTGAATTACATTTTTAAAATTATCGTTACTGCGCAATACAGGCTGCGATAACGCAATGCTATACTGCAAGAAATGGCATCTCATACATTTTACTTTTAACAACAGAACAATTAATTAAAAGCATAAAGACTGCTTACTATTAGCTGAGCTTCAATCAGAATCTTGGGCAAGGTGTCCTTTCTTCAAAACAATCGTCTTTTGGCTGAAAGATGTCCTCTTGTCCAGTCGAATTAGCCGCTAAACGTTAGCCACCCACTGGAGAGGTGCCCAACAAATGGAAGCGCATGGCATTGAAATCCCAGAAAATCGCAATAAACTGCTATAAACTGCTATAAGTCGGTTTAAATTAACTACCTTATGATGTCTTTAACACCTATAACGAATACAAACATGACTGGAGATATAGAAATACTAAAACGAAAGCGTTTGCAGGACGCCATTCTGATGTCTTCATGCGCCAAGCGCACTGTTGAAAAGAACGGTACTTCCGGTTCCACGTCTAATATAAATTCCCAGATTGCGCAATCGACTCCATTCAAAGTCTCACCGCTTACTGACATCTAGAGGAAGGCGTATGCAGTGCATGTACCCTCATAGCTTGCATGGGGACTTATAAACTGATCTCAGAACAGGGACATGGATTTATGAAATCTCACTCCCTGACAGGAAAAGTGCTGCAGAAGGAGTTCTGTTTCACTCAGAGAAATAATTCAAACGGTTTTAGAAACTAGAGAGTGTTTTCTATCCAATAGTAATAATAATATGCATATTGTACGAGCAAGAATTGAGTATGAGGCCGTTTAAATTGTGAACGATTTTCCCCCAAAGTGTAAATAGCGCCCCCTATCATCAACAGGTTTTTAAAGGGAAAATCCGCCCTGCCTCTGTTTTGGTAAAAAGCTGAGGGATGGGCCTGGAGAAATGTAACCACTCTCAGACTAATAGACAGAGCTATGGATGCAAGGACTGACCATCCATGATATCAAAATGATTGTTTTAACCATGTTTTTAGGCTATTCAGTGTTTGTTTACGTTTACAATGTTTCCAAACATTGGAGTAAAACAAGCTTCTATTTTGGGTTCTCATGGAGTATGACAGTTGAACTAAGCTCATGTGGCATGTATTAGTTATATTCTTCAATAATCAATGAATATATAATTTATAAGTCCAAAAACGTATGTAGCAACTACAGATTGCCCTATAAATTTATCAAAAAAAGAGTTTGAGCATATGTGCATTAGGCTTATAGATTTATTTTTCTTATGAGTTTATGAGCATGAATTAGATTGAGCAATAAAAGCCCCACTTTTAATCCATAGGCTGGGATCCTCACTATGCAGCTGTTGCAAGAGCACATTTTTCACTGGCTGTCCAGCGGTTTCAAAAACAATGATTGATAGGCAGCTTAAACTTCTTGAATTCAACCATTATTGGGTTCAAATACACATTTAGATTTGTGAACAGGCATCCAGAACAACCACAATCCATAAGGCGCAAATAGCTAAATGAGAGTGTAGCAGTGTGATTCACATCAATGCGCTATGTAGATATCAATAATAAGTGACATCGTCATCCTTACCTCCAAGCATTTATTTGCATGCTGACAGCAGTTGCACCATTGGAAGACACCGCTTGGACTGTAGCCTACAAAAGCCTATTCCTGCTCTTTTCCCGCGATCCATCAAACACATTTGATGTGTCATCATAGTTGCCTCTGAATTATGGTCAGACTCGCTCACGTTGACCAAAAAGAAAAAAAGTGATCCTTTTTCAATGCTGATTTGAAGAAAACAGAGAAGTGTCAAAGATTTGTTTTCGCAAACATCCATTCTGAATTTAAAAGTAATACTCGGAGTAATCATCTAGTTATTCAAAAGTATCTGTAATCCGATTACAATATTTTTGCTGGTAACGTAACGGATTAAAGTTACAATTTTTTTTGTAATCCATCCCCAACCCTGATGAATTCATGGAAATCATGGCATCAATTGAATAGCTATTGAATTTACATTGAAAGGTTGAACCACTCACTCTAGAAAGACGGTGAATATTTGAGCATGAGATTCTATTTAAGATATCCTAGTCCAGGGCAGGCTTTTTGCATTTGAATTTTGAACTGTAGTGAGCTTTCTATCACAGCTCTCTGCGATCAGAGGCCCCCATAGCTTTGACTGGGATAAACACCTCTGATAGCTCCATATTTCAACTCAAATACCATGCGGTTATTATCAGTCATGCCCTTTTTTACATGCACACACACTTTAAATTGGTAGATTACTCTTTAGTCCATACAATTTAGAGAATGCAGAGCATTTCCATCACCACAAGGCCCTTGCAATCAATATGTCGATACCCACTACCCACATCCTTCAATTCCACCGCTGCCTGCCTGCCTGCCTGCCTGCCTGCCTGCCTGCCTGCCTGCCTGCCTGCCTGCCTGCCTGCCTGCCTGCCTGCCTGCCTGCCTGCCTGCCTGCCTGCCTGCCTGCCTGCCTGCCTGCCTGCCTGCCTGCCTGCCTGCCTGCCTGCCTGCCTGCCTGCCTGCCTGCCTGCCTGCCTGCCTGCCTGCCTGCCTGCCTGCCTGCCTGCCTGCCTGCCTGCCTGCCTGCCTGCCTGCCTGCCTGCCTGCCTGCCTGCCTGCCTGCCTGCCTGCCTGCCTGCCTGCCTGCCTGCCTGCCTGCCTGCCTGCCTGCCTGCCTGCCTGCCTGCCTGCCTGCCTGCCTGCCTGCCTGCCCTTTCTCCATGAAAGAGACAGGTGTCATACTGAAGCATTCACACGCTCTATCAACCTACGTCTGCTTTTATATTCCTGTCTTTTTTTAGAAACTACAATTTACATGTACATTTTAGTCATTTAGCAGACACTTATCCAGAGTGATTTACACTAAAAAGCCCTGTAGGTTGCATTTTGGGATATCGAACATTCAGCTCTTTTTCTTCAACACTGAAATGGACTCTTTCAACCTAGTGTGTATGTCCTATATGCAAGTAGCAAATGCCAAACCTCAACAGCTAAATTTGAGCTCATAGTTTATTTTCTTTAAATTCACTTGTCTTTGGAATCCTCAACACATGTTCACTTGTCTTTGGAATCCTCAACACATGTTCGCTTGTCTTTGGAATCCTCAACACATGTTCACTTGTCTTTGGAATCCTCAACACATGTTCGCTTGTCTTTGGAATCCTCAACACATGTTCACGTGTCTTTGGAATCCTCAACACATGTTCACGTGTCTTTGGAATCCTCAACACATGTTCACTTGTCTTTGGAATCCTCAACACATGTTCACTTGTCTTTGGAATCCTCAACACATGTTCACTTGTCTTTGGAATCCTCAACACATGTTCACGTGTCTTTGGAATCCTCAATACATGTTCACGTGTCTTTGGAATCCTCAACACATGTTCACTTGTCTTTGGAATCCTCAACACATGTTCACTTGTCTTTTCTCTCTTCCCTTCTAAGAAGACAAGTAGCCTGTGTTTTCAGTGTAAATTTACACTATTACTCATATCCTTCAGTGGATGGTCAAAGCTACCGGTACGTACATGTTTAATTCATGTTACACACTGCACTCTGTCTCACCTCCCCATAAGGTGAAGACACAGCATGTTGAAAATTTAACACACATTAAGAAGACGGTACAATCCTTGTACTATTCTCCTTCGGGCTCCTGGCCTGCCATCGCCGTGATGGCACAAAGCAGTGCCAGTCTTCTGTTAAAGGAACCTGCTGACGAAGTTGAAACTCTACCCCCTCCCCTCCTCCTCCCTCTCTCCTCCTCCTCCCTCTCTTGTCTCTCCTCTTCCCTATCCATATCTCTCTCTCCTCCACCTTCCTCTCGCTCTCCTCCTTCCTCTCTCTCTCTCCTTTCTCTCTCCTCCTCCCTCTCTCTCTCTCCTCTCCCTCTATCCTCCCTCTCTCCTCTCAATTCTACCTACTCTGCGTAACAGATGAGAGTTCAGCCATCCTCGTTTGTCACCATTGACTTCCTGCTTGCTGTGTTTCTGAACAGTGACACAGAGACTCATACAATCAGATTGACAGTGGAAATGAGGATGAAAAGCCCCTTATCAACTGAAGTTGGAAGCACTGTAGTTGGAACAAGTTCGACATCAATGACAAGGAACAGACCACACTGATATGACCAGTGTCATGTCCTCTCCTGATATCACCAGTGTCCTGTCTACTCCTGATATCACCAGTGTTCTGTCTACTCCTGTTATTATCACCAGTGTCCTGCATCAGAACGAGTGGGCCTAAGGTGACATTACGAGGGTCCTCTCTTCTCACAGACGTTATTGGACAAAAGGGCCTATGTTACCTACCAGGTCATGATAGATAGCTCCTTGCTTTGGCAGATGGGAAAATGGTGGCATGACTGACAGGTGCAGATAGGGAAAACAATCTCCAGCAGTAGAAAGCAGAACCGTATACCCATAACAGGTCATCATAGAACAGTGTTCAGTCTGCAAGCCATGGTGAATCAGACAGTCTAGATGAAAGATTGTGATGAGTTCAAACTGAAATGTAAAGGTTGTCTATTTTATACTGTTATCTCACAGTGAGAGGACCTCCTATTACATTAAACTGCCCTGGGCTTGTAGTAGGCCTCCAGAGATATTCTAAATCACAAGTTCAGCTGAAGCTCAAACAAGGACTTGGAGACATGGAGTGTGTTGTGACAGCTGTAATCTAGACAGCACAGTGGTTGCCTGTGTTGAGGAAATAGGATTTTAGGAGGTAATCTTACAAGACGTAGTATCAACAGTTTTTTAGGAGACTTGTAAGGAAGACAGAACTTTAAGCTGAAATGGCCCTGAAAATAATGTGTATTCTCGTTGAGGAGAGAGATGCAGAGCAGACTATTATGTTGACTGGAGGTCATCAGCTTTCTGAGATGAAATGAATAAATCATGTTTAAAATACCGCAAACACTCAGTTTCCCACCGATATATTTAAATCAGGGTCAGAATACATGGAGAGCAGAATCATATTTGTAACTCTCTTGGTTGTTTTAATGATAGGACTTTGTATATGTGATGAGGCGTTTTTATTTTAAAAGCATTGGCCTTTTGGGGGGGCCTTTCTCCTCCTCCTCTCGTTCTTCCTCCTCCTCTTCTTCCTCCTCTTCCTACTCCTTCTCCTCCCCATTATCCCTTCTCCTCATCATCATCATCAACTCCTTACTTTGCTCCTAGTCTTCCTCCTCTTCTCCACCAAACATCAAGAGCACTGGCTGTCCTAATTATGTCCTAATCAAAATGAATATTTAATCCCACCGTTGTTGCGTCATCTCAACTCTTTCGAGGCCCCAAGCCATCACATTTTGTGAGGGTAATTATTTGTAATTATGGGTTTTCGTTAAAGGCATAAACAAAGAAAAGAAAATGCTAATTGCTTTTCAGCTCAGAGTGCTAAATAATATAATCAAAGCAGCATTTGATAAAAGTGTTGAATGGGATTCTGCATGGAGATGTTTGACCGAGTTAATATCTGAAAATGTACTGTTTGCTTTTGATTCAATCAAAACATAAATCAGATTTGTTTTTACTTTCAATAAAGGGTCAAATGCTCCATTGACTTCAAGACATAAAAAAGGAGTTTCATGTGTGCTCTGGGAATAGAAAAATATGACAAATGCACCAGTACACCAGACATTAGGAAAACTTTCTGTACGAGAAACAGAGAGAGAGACAGCCACAGAGATGTCCAAGGCAGTATTATATATATATACTGAGTACACCAGACATTAGGAACACTTTCTGTACGAGAGACAGAGAGAGAGACAGCCAGAGAGATGTCCAAGGCAGTATTATATATATATACTGAGTACACCAGACATTAGGAACACTTTCTGTACGAGAGACAGAGAGAGAGACAGCCAGAGAGATGTCCAAGGCAGTATTCACTGAGTACACCAGACATTAGGAACACTTTCGTCGACAGTTGTGCAGAAGGCACGACAACACCTTTTCCCCCTCAGGAGACTGAAAAGATTTGGTATGGGTCCCCAGATCCTCAAAAGGTTCTACAGCTGCAACATAGAGAGCATCCTGACCGGTTGCATCACCGCCTGGTATGTCAACTGCTCGGCATCCGACCGTAAGGTGCTACAGAGGGTATTGCGAACGGCCCAGTACATCACTGGTGCCAAGCTTCCTGACATCCAGGACCTCTATACTAGGCGGTGTCAGAGGAAGGCCCAAAAAATAGTCAAAGACTCCAGCCACCCAAGTCATAGACTGTTATCTCTGCTACCGCAAGGCAAGTGCCAAGTCTAGATCCAAAAGGCTCCTTAACAGCTTCTAACCCCCAAGCCATAAGATTGCTGAACAATTAATTAAATGGCCACCAGGACTATTTACATTGACCCCCCCTTTGTTTTTACACTGCTGCTACTCGCTGTTTATTATCTATGCATAGTCACTTTACCTCTACCTACAAATTACCTCGACTAACCTGTATCCCCGCACATTGTCTCGGTACCGGTACCCCCTGTATATAGCCTCGTTATTGTTATGCCATTTTATTGTTACTTTTAATTTTTATTTTTACTTTAGTTTATTTATCAAATATTTTCTTAACTCTATTTCCTGAACTGCATTGTTGGTTAAGGGCATGTACAGTAAGTAAGCATTTCACAGTAAGGTCTACACGTGTTGGCACATTTGACAAATACAATTTCATTTGATTATGTATGCGCGACAGAGAGAGAGACAGCCAGAGAGATGTCCAAGGCAGTATTCTATATATACACTGAGTACACCAGACATTAGGAACACAAGATTTAACAAGTGACATGAATAAGGCATCATAGGTTTCACCTGGATTCACCTGGTCAGTCTATGTCATGGAAAGAGCAGGTGTTCTTCATGTTTTGTTCTCCACAAGTTACTGTTACTAGGCTTTGATCATTTTGTTTGTTGAAATACTCCACTGAAAATTCCAAATACTGAGTCACGGATGTGCACACCTCAGGGTTAACACCATGTATTTCTGGAAGGAATAGCCTCCAACTGTAGCCTCCAGCCTCCAACTTATAAAGAGAACACACTGTTACTTTGTAATGCAGGTTCACTGTCACAGAAGGACATACTGTAGAGAGAGACATTTAACTCGCTCACCATGTCATCATCTGAAGATGCTAATGATGCTAACACACACACACACACACACACACACACACACACACACACACACACACACACACACACACACACACACACACACACACACACACACACCAGTTGTCATTATCTTCAAAGGTTGCTGTTTACAGCATGTTAGTGTACTACTCCACCCTGAGAGCCTCTCTGCAGGAGAATGAGGGGGCCTCAGGTAAACTGAGCAGTGTGGACTCCCCACGGCAAGGTTGCTCAAATATGTGTTGTGTTGTACACAGCACTTTGTCAAGTAGAAGGTGGGTCCGTTCACTAGTGTGTATTCTCCTGCATGATACAGTGCAGTGCTTGTGTTTGTCCACTAGCTAGACAATGGGCCTCGGGGGTGTTGTCAAGAAAGATGACACTGAAACACAGTTCGGGAACATGTTTCTGTTAGACACACACTTGCACGCACACACACACACACACACACACACACAAACACACACAGTTAGGGGCCAATGCATTCTGGTCTAGTATGTACAGTATCAAAGCTGTATCCAACAGTGTGGAGTGGTTATAACTGACAACACAGCTAGGGCCTTGTCCCTTTTTCTCCCCTAATTGTGAGTGACTGAGTTCAGTAGGGACTGAATCTGCTAAGATTAGATGCTCTTGGAGCCGGGGAGAGCCGGGGAAGGCCAGGGAGAGCCGCCTTTATTTGCCTTTTTAATCTCGCTCTGTCATTCTTTCTCTCACTCTGTCAGTCAGGCCGCCCAGCAGATGCTGTTCTGGGCTCCTGGTTCGGTATGGGGACGGGGTTTAAGATGCTGTTCTGGGCTCCTGGTTCGGTATGGGGACGGGGTTTAAGATGCTGTTCTGGACTCCTGGTTCGGTATGGGGACGGGGTTTAAGATGCTGTTCTGGACTCCTGGTTCGGTATGGGGACGGGGTTTAAGATGCTGTTCTGGGCTCCTGGTTCGGTATGGGGACGGGGTTTAAGATGCTGTTCTGGACTCCTGGTTCGGTATGGGGACGGGGTTTAAGATGCTGTTCTGGACTCCTGGTTCGGTATGGGGACGGGGTTTAAGATGCTGTTCTGGACTCCTGGTTCGGTATGGGGACGGGGTTTAAGATGCTGTTCTGGGCTCCTGGTTCGGTATGGGGACGGGGTTTAAGATGCTGTTCTGGACTCCTGGTTCGGTATGGGGACGGGGTTTAAGATGCTGTTCTGGACTCCTGGTTCGGTATGGGGACGGGGTTTAAGATGCTGTTCTGGACTCCTGGTTCGGTATGGGGACGGGGTTTAAGATGCTGTTCTGGACTCCTGGTTCGGTATGGGGACGGGGTTTAAGATGCTGTTCTGGACTCCTGGTTCGGTATGAGGACGGGGTTTAAGATGCTGTTCTGGACTCCTGGTTCGGTATGGGGACGGGGTCCTGGTTCGGTATGGGGACGGGGTTTAAGATGCTGTTCTGGACTCCTGGTTCGGTATGGGGACGGGGTCCTGGTTCGGTATGGGGACGGGGTTTAAGATGCTGTTCTGGACTCCTGGTTCGGTATGGGGACGGGGTTTAAGATGCTGTTCTGGACTCCTGGTTCGGTATGGGGACGGGGTTTAAGATGCTGTTCTGGACTCCTGGTTCGGTATGGGGACGGGGTTTAAGATGCTGTTCTGGGCTCCTGGTTCGGTATGGGGACGGGGTTTAAGATGCTGTTCTGGGCTCCTGGTTCGGTATGGGGACGGGGTTTAAGATGCTGTTCTGGACTCCTGGTTCGGTATGGGGACGGGGTTTAAGATGCTGTTCTGGACTCCTGGTTCGGTATGGGGACGGGGTTTAAGATGCTGTTCTGGACTCCTGGTTCGGTATGGGGACGGGGTTTAAGATGCTGTTCTGGACTCCTGGTTCGGTATGGGGACGGGGTTTAAGATGCTGTTCTGGACTCCTGGTTCGGTATGGGGACGGGGTTTAAGATGCTGTTCTGGACTCCTGGTTCGGTATGGGGACGGGGTTTAAGATGCTGTTCTGGACTCCTGGTTCGGTATGGGGACGGGGTTTAAGATGCTGTTCTGGACTCCTGGTTCGGTATGGGGACGGGGTTTAAGATGCTGTTCTGGGCTCCTGGTTCGGTATGGGGACGGGGTTTAAGATGCTGTTCTGGACTCCTGGTTCGGTATGGGGACGGGGTTTAAGATGCTGTTCTGGGCTCCTGGTTCGGTATGGGGACGGGGTTTAAGATGCTGTTCTGGGCTCCTGGTTCGGTATGGGGACGGGGTTTAAGATGCTGTTCTGGACTCCTGGTTCGGTATGGGGACGGGGTTTAAGATGCTGTTCTGGACTCCTGGTTCGGTATGGGGACGGGGTTTAAGATGCTGTTCTGGGCTCCTGGTTCGGTATGGGGACGGGGTTTAAGATGCTGTTCTGGGCTCCTGGTTCGGTATGGGGACGGGGTTTAAGATGCTGTTCTGGACTCCTGGTTCGGTATGGGGACGGGGTTTAAGATGCTGTTCTGGACTCCTGGTTCGGCATGAGGACGGGGTTTAAGATGCTGTTCTGGGCTCCTGGTTCGGTATGGGGACGGGGTTTAAGATGCTGTTCTGGACTCCTGGTTCGGCATGAGGACGGGGTTTAAGATGCTGTTCTGGGCTCCTGGTTCGGTATGGGGACGGGGTTTAAGATGCTGTTCTGGACTCCTGGTTCGGTATGGGGACGGGGTTTAAGATGCTGTTCTGGACTCCTGGTTCGGCATGAGGACGGGGTTTAAGATGCTGTTCTGGGCTCCTGGTTCGGTATGGGGACGGGGTTTAAGATGCTGTTCTGGGCTCCTGGTTCGGTATGGGGACGGGGTTTAA
The DNA here is from genome assembly GCF_016432855.1 of Salvelinus namaycush. Classification (NCBI taxonomy): domain Eukaryota; kingdom Metazoa; phylum Chordata; class Actinopteri; order Salmoniformes; family Salmonidae; genus Salvelinus; species Salvelinus namaycush. Next base: position 28,912,908 of record NC_052330.1, read on the forward strand.
GATGCTGTTCTGGACTCCTGGTTCGGTATGGGGACGGGGTTTAAGATGCTGTTCTGGGCTCCTGGTTCGGTATGGGGACGGGGTTTAAGATGCTGTTCTGGACTCCTAGTTCGGTATGGGGACGGGGTTTAAGATGCTGTTCTGGACTCCTGGTTCGGTATGGGGACGGGGTTTAAGATGCTGTTCTGGACTCCTGGTTCGGCATGAGGACGGGGTTTAAGATGCTGTTCTGGGCTCCTGGTTCGGTATGGGGACGGGGTTTAAGATGCTGTTCTGGACTCCTGGTTCGGCATGAGGACGGGGTTTAAGATGCTGTTCTGGGCTCCTGGTTCGGTATGGGGACGGGGTTTAAGATGCTGTTCTGGACTCCTGGTTCGGTATGGGGACGGGGTTTAAGATGCTGTTCTGGACTCCTGGTTCGGCATGAGGACGGGGTTTAAGATGCTGTTCTGGGCTCCTGGTTCGGTATGGGGACGGGGTTTAAGATGCTGTTCTGGGCTCCTGGTTCGGTATGGGGACGGGGTTTAAGATGCTGTTCTGGACTCCTGGTTCGGTATGGGGACGGGGTTTAAGATGCTGTTCTGGGCTCCTGGTTCGGTATGGGGACGGGGTTTAAGATGCTGTTCTGGACTCCTAGTTCGGTATGGGGACGGGGTTTAAGATGCTGTTCTGGACTCCTGGTTCGGTATGGGGACGGGGTTTAAGATGCTGTTCTGGACTCCTGGTTCGGTATGGGGACGGGGTTTAAGATGCTGTTCTGGGCTCCTGGTTCGGTATGGGGACGGGGTTTAAGATGCTGTTCTGGGCTCCTGGTTCGGTATGGGGACGGGGTTTAAGATGCTGTTCTGGACTCCTGGTTCGGTATGGGGACGGGGTTTAAGATGCTGTTCTGGGCTCCTGGTTCGGTATGGGGACGGGGTTTAAGATGCTGTTCTGGACTCCTGGTTCGGTATGGGGACGGGGTTTAAGATGCTGTTCTGGACTCCTGGTTCGGTATGGGGACGGGGTTTAAGATGCTGTTCTGTGCTCCTGGTTCGGTATGGGGACGGGGTTTAAGATGCTGTTCTGGACTCCTGGTTCGGTATGGGGACGGGGTTTAAGATGCTGTTCTGGGCTCCTGGTTCGGTATGGGGACGGGGTTTAAGATGCTGTTCTGGGCTCCTGGTTCGGTATGGGGACGGGGTTTAAGATGCTGTTCTGGACTCCTGGTTCGGTATGGGGACGGGGTTTAAGATGCTGTTCTGGGCTCCTGGTTCGGTATGGGGACGGGGTTTAAGATGCTGTTCTGGACTCCTGGTTCGGTATGGGGACGGGGTTTAAGTAAAAACTCACGCATTCGGGTGCCAATTTTGTGATTTAAGCCCAAATTTCAACTTAACTTGTTTTTGCTATGGTGTTTAATTTGTTAGATGATGTTGGGCTGTTATGTCCCTCAACTGCTTATTAATTTGCTCCTGCTGGATGTTGTTTAACAGAATGTAGCAATATGTATACAGACTGCAGTGCAGCAAAATCTAATCTAGACAACAGGCTGTTCTATTGTAGGTAAAGTGTCAATACTCCACCTTTAAATGTCCGCCTTCTCAGCATGACATTACAATTGTTTATATGCACTATAACAGCATTTACAGTTTGTAAACAACCCTGTTTCCATCCATTACCCCACACTCAAAACCTGCTCAGTGCTCTCTGGGTGACTAGTATACAGTCCTGTTCATTTCGATGTGCCCCTATGGAGAGAATTCAGCAGCAGAGAACATTTAAGTCAATTTTCATAATTCAGCAACATTCCAGCCAATGTTGCTGTTATTTTTTTCCCTGTGACACACACACACACCACAGTACACACACACACACATACAGAGATAAACACACACACACTTTTCCCCACAACAGCGGAATGTAAATGTAGTGTATGATGAATCCAGAAGCGGTGTCAGCTGGGGGGAGGTGATGGATGCAAAGATCCCCATCACTAATGCATAAATAATGACTCCTCTGGAATAAAATGCACATACTCCGTCAAAATACTATCCCATTTACCTCCCAATCAGCCCTGTTTGGTGTATGTGTGTGTGTGTGTGTGCACGTGCATGTAAAGCACGACTGCGTCTGCGTGTCTGTCTAAAATACCATATTCCTGTATCAGTGGCAGCCTATGAACAAAGGCAACGGCCATTCGGACACAGTCTCATTGTGAATTCTGAAACTGTCCATTCAGAATCACAGACCTCATCCCTCTTGCCCTCCCCTCTTCCCCCTTCTCAACCTCTCCTCTCCTCTCAGATCCCCTGTCCTGACACTCCGGTCTCGCAGGTCTATCTCTCTGTCTCCCTCCCTCCTCCCCTCCTCCATGTCCTGACACTCCGGTCTCCCAGGTCTATCTCTCTGTCTCCCTCCCTCCACACAGCCTCACCATCATGTGAGCCTCATCATGTATTTTTTCCTCTCCTTTTTTGAAGTCAGAAAACAGTCACAGGGCTTGTGAAAAGATGGCAAGGGTTGTTAGGAGAGAGAAAGAGAGAGAAAGAGATAAGCATCTGTTTTTTCCTGTCCTCAAATTACAAACAACATGATGATTCTCAATTAAAGCATTTTGTTTGTGTGCACTCACATCAAGTAGCAATAGGGCTACACTTACTGTAAATGTTAAATCATTATTAAAGCTACAGACTGTAACCAGTGAAGATTTTAAGAACATTGAAAATATGGTATCACTCAATATGCATCAAGGCTGATAGTGGGGCTTGGTATCGATAATTTGGGTCTTCACAAAGCTATTTTGAAGATGCAATATGCAACTTTCTGGGTGATCCAACCAAATGCACATAGAAATGTGACTTATAGATCTGCCATTCTCTTTGCAAGCAAGTCTTTGCAAGCAGCCAGAGCCCGGACTTGAACCTGATCTAACATCTCTGGAGAGACCTGAAAATAGTTGTTCAGCAACACTCCCCATCCTACCTGACAGAGCTTGAGAGGATCTACAGAGAAGAATGGGAGAAACTCCCCAAATACAAGTGTGCCAAGCTTACTGAGTAAAGGGTCTGAATACTTATGTAAATGTAATATTTCAGGTTTTATTTTTAATAAATTAGAAGAAAAATCTAAAAAAAAAACAGTTTTCTCTTTGTCATTTTGGGGTATTGTGTGTAGATTGATGAGAGGGGAAAACAATTTGATAAATTATAGAATAAGGCTGTAATGTAACAAAATGTGGGAAAAAGTCAAGGGGTCTGAATACTTTCCGAATGCACTGTATATGCAAAAGTATAAGCAATTTCAAACTTTTTGGATGAACCAACCAAAGAAATGTGAGTTACATAGAAATGTGAGTTATAGATATGTCATTCTCTTTGCAAGCAAGTCTAAGAAGCAGTGGATCTGTTCTGTGTGCTATTTCTATGCTTCCCATTCTTAAGTTTAATTTTTGTGTCTTTTACGTTTGGTTTTGTACACCATCTTTAAACAGCTGAAAATACAATATTTTTGTTTATGTAAAATATATTTCATAGTGGTTGTCACGTTCCTGACCTGTTTTCTGTTGTTTGGTATGTGTTTAGTTGGTCAGGGCGTGAGTTGGGGTGGGTAGTCTATGTTATGTGTTTTCTATGTTGGGTTAATGGTTTGCCTGGTATGGTTCTCAATTAGAGGTCAGGTGTTTTACGTTTCCTCTGATTGAGAGCCATATTAAGGTAGGTTGTTCTCACTGTTTGTTTGTGGGTGATTGTTCCTGTGTCAGTGTATACCACATGGGACTGTTTCGTTTGTTCGTTCGTTTTAGGTAGTCTGTTCCTGTTCGTGCGTTCTTCGTCTATATGTAAGTTCATTTGTTTCAAGTCTGTTGACTTCGTTTATTGTTTTGTAGTTTGTTCTAGTGTTCGTTAGTGTTTTCGTCTTGTTGTAAATAAATTCAGTATGTATTCATCACCCGCTGCGCCTTGGTCCGTTCATGCACCACAAGACGAACGTTACAGAATCACCCACCAACAAAGGATCAAGCAGCGGTGTAACGGGAGAGAGAGACAGCGCAGGAAGGAGGAATGGACATGGGAGGATGTTTTGGACGGCAAGGGTTGCTACACATGGGAGGAGATCCTGGCTGGAAAGGATCGCCTCCCATGGGAACAGCTGGAGGCAGCTCGGAGAGCGGAGGAAACCGGAGAGAGGAACCGGCGTTATGAGGGGACGAGTCTAGCACGGAAGCCCGAGAGGCTCACCCAAAAATTTCTTGGGGGGGGGCTAAAGGGTAGTGTGGCGAGGGCAGGTAGGAAACCTGCGCCCACTTCCCATGCTTACCGTGGAGAGCGGGAGTACGGGCAGACACCGTGTTATGCGGAAGAGCGCACGGTGTCTCCTGTACGGGTGCATAGCCCGGTGCGGGTTATTCCACCTCCCCGCACTGGGCGGGCTAGAGTGAGCATTGAGCCAAGTGCCATGAAGCCGGCTCTACATATCTGGCCTCCAGTACGTCTCCTCGGGCCGGTGTACATGGCACCAGCCTTACGCATGGTGTCCCCGGTTCGCCAACACAGCCCAGTGCGGGTTATTCCACCTCCCCGCACTGGACGGGCTACGGGGAGCATTCAACCAGGTAAGGTTGGGCAGGCTGTGCTCAAGGGAACCAGTACGCCTGCACGGTCCGGTATATCCGGCGCCACCTTCCCGCCCCAGCCCAGTACCTCCAGTTCCGGCACTACGCACCAAGCTTCCTGTGCGTCTCCAGAGCCCTGTTCCTCCTCCACGCACTAGCCCTATGGTGCGTGTCTCCAGCCCGGTACCACCAGTTCCGGCACCACGCACCAAGCCTCCTGTGCGTCTCCAGAGCCCTGTACGCACTGTTCCTTCTCCCCGCACTCGCCCTGAGGTGCGTGCCCTCAGCCCGGTACCTCCAGTTCCGGTACCACGCACCAGGCCTATAGTGCGCATCGAGAGTCCAGTGTGCCCTGTTCCTGCTCCCTGCACTAGCCTTGAGGTGCGTGTCTCCAGTCCGGTACCACCAGTTCCGTCACCACGCACCAGGCCTACTGTGCGCCTCAGCAGGTCTGAGCCATCCGTCTGCCCAGCGCCGTCTGAGCCATCCGTCTGCCCAGCGCCGTCTGAGCCATCCGCCTGCCCAGCGCCATCTGAGCCATCCGCCTGCCCAGCGCCATCTGAGCCATCCGTCTGCCTAGCGCCATCTGAGCCATCTGTCTGCCCAGCGCCATCTGAGCCATCCGTCTGCCACGAGCCATTAGAGCCGCCCGTCTGTCCCGAGCCATTAGAGCTGTCCGTCAGTCAGGAGCCGCTAGAGCCGTCCGTCAGTCAGGAGCTGCCAGAGCCGCCAGCCAGTCAGGAGCTGCCAGAGCCGCCAGCCAGTCAGGAGCTGCCAGAGCCGCCAGCCAGTCAGGAGCTGCCAGAGCCGCCAGCCAGTCAGGAGCTGCCAGAGCCGCCAGCCAGTCAGGAGCTGCCAGAGCCGCCAGCCAGTCAGGAGCTGCCAGAGCCGCCAGCCAGTCAGGAGCTGCCAGAGCTGCCCTACAGTCATGAGCTGCCCTCCAGTCATGAGCTGCCCTCCAGTCATGAGCTGCCCTCCAGTCATGAGCTGCCCTCCAGTCATGAGCTGCCCTCCAGTCATGAGCTGCCCTCCAGTCATGAGCTGCCACCCAGTCCGGAGCTGCCACCCAGTCCGGAGCTGCCACCCAGTCCGGAGCTGCCACCCAGTCCGGAGCTGCCACCCAGTCTGGAGCTGCCACCCAGTCTGGAGCTGCCACTCAGTCCGGAGCTGCCATTCAGTCCGGAGCTGTCATTCAGTCCGGAGCTGCCATTCGTCCTGAGTTGCCCCTCTGTCCTGAGCTACCTCTCTGTCCTGAGCTACCTCTTTGTCCTGAGCTACCTCTTTGTCCTGAGCTACCTCTTTGTCCTGAGCTACCTCTTTGTCCTGAGCTACCTCTTTGTCCTGAGCTACCTCTTTGTCCTGAGCTACCTCTTTGTCCTGAGCTACCTCTCTGTCCTGAGCTACCTCTCTGTCCTGAGTTGTCTCCTCTATTTAGGAGGGGCGTTGGTGAAGGTTCCTGGACCATGGTCGGGGGCGAGGGTCGCCACTCAAGGGGCGCTAAGGAGGTGGACAAAGACAGTGGTGGAGTGGTGTCCTCGTCCACCGCCGGAGCCGCCACCGCGGACAGATACCCACCCAGACCCTCCCCTTGAGTTTTAGGGGTGCGCCCGGAGTTCGCACCTTGAGGGGGGGGTTCTGTCACGTTCCTGACCTGTTTTCTGTTGTTTGGTATGTGTTTAGTTGGTCAGGGCGTGAGTTGGGGTGGGTAGTCTATGTTATGTGTTTTCTATGTTGGGTTAATGGTTTGCCTGGTATGGTTCTCAATTAGAGGTCAGGTGTTTTACGTTTCCTCTGATTGAGAGCCATATTAAGGTAGGTTGTTCTCACTGTTTGTTTGTGGGTGATTGTTCCTGTGTCAGTGTATACCACATGGGACTGTTTCGTTTGTTCATTCGTTTTAGGTAGTCTGTTCCTGTTCGTGCGTTCTTCGTCTATATGTAAGTTCATTTGTTTCATGTCTGTTGACTTCGTTTATTGTTTTGTAGTTTGTTCTAGTGTTCGTTAGTGTTTTCGTCTTGTTGTAAATAAATTCAGTATGTATTCATCACCCGCTGCGCCTTGGTCCGTTCATGCACCACAAGACGAACGTTACAGTGGTTTAGATGATGATTCTCTACACTATACTGGCTTGTTTTGGCACATAAACTGAAATTAAGCAAACTATTTTTTAGCAACCAGGAAATGGCGGAGCGATTTCTGCATAGTGCACCATTAAGTGCGTAGTCGTGACAAGAACAGTGGGCATAGTGGAGACTGTTTTAATTGTCATTCCAGCACAAAGTTTTCCTCTATACATATCTTAAGGAACCCTGTGGGTCTCATTCAGGCTCACAGGACAAATCACACACCATCTTTGTCCTTAACCCACCAACAGCAATGGTTTCTCAATACTTCCTAAAAATGTAATTATGTTGACTGACTGAAGTTCCATTGGTTTTGTTCAACAGAATGACAAGCCCTTACAATTAATGGACATATCATCTGGTATGTAATACATAGACCTTAACCTTCTTATGGCAAAGAAGGCGTTCACCAACAAACAAAGACATGATCATTTCTCACTCTCTCCCCTGTCAGAGGGGGAATTAATCGTTGTCTGTGACAAGCCCCTCTATAGCCTTAAGAGGAATTTCACACTGTGCTGCTAAGCTGCTTTAGTGATTGGGGGAGTCACGAGGACAGGCAGGTATGTGAATGTGATCCAATGTGTGCACGGTGTCCATATTAGGACAGCCTCAGAAAGTACTGTACATGCTGGAAGACAGAGGTCTTTTTTTATGTTACCGTAAAAACAAATCACAGTAGATTAAACTTGATAAAATGATAAACACATACACAGGACCTTCAGAAAGTATTCAGACCCCTTAACCTTTTCCACATGTTATGTTACAGCCTTATTGTAAAATGTATTAAATAAATAATGTTCCCCAGTAATCTACACACAATACCTCATAATGACAAAGTGAAAACAGTTTATTTTTTTATTTTTGCAAATGTATTAAAAAGAAAAAACAGAAATATCTTATTTATATAAGTATTCAGACCCTTTGCTATGAAACTCGAAATTGAGCTCAGCTGCATCCTGTTTCCATTGATCATCAATGAGATGTTTCTACAACTTGATTGCAGTCCACCTGTGGTAAATTCAATTGATTGGACATGATTTGGAAAGGCTCAGTGACTTTCAACGTGGCACCGTCATAGGATGCCACCTTTCCAACAAGTCAATTCGTCAAATTTCTGCCATGCTAGAGCTGCCCCGGTCAACTCTAAGTGCTATTATTGTGAAGTGGAAACCTCTATGAGCAACAACGGCTAAGCCACAAAGTGGTAGGCCACACAAGCTCACAGAACGGGAGCGTCGAGTGCTGAAGCTTTAAAAAATCGTCTGTCCTTGGTTACAACACTCACTCCCGAGTTAAAACCTGCCTCTGGAAGCAAAGTCAGCACAATAACTGTTTGTTGGGGGCTTCATGAAATGGGTTTCCATTGCCGAGCAGCTGCACACAAGCCTAAGATAACTATGCGCAATGCCACGGGTTGGCTGAAGTGGTGTAAAGCTTGCCGCCATTGGACTATGGAGCAGTGGAAACGCGTTCTCTGGAGTGATGTGTCACGCTTGACCATCTGGCAGTCTGATGGACGAGTCTGGGTTTGACGGATGCCAGAAGAATGCTACCTGCCCGAATGCATAGTGCCAACATTAAAGTGGAGGAGGAATAATGGTCTGGGGCTGTTTTTCATGGTTCCGGCTAGGCCCCTTAGATCCAGTGAAAGGACATCTTAATGCTACAGAATACAATGACATTCTAGATGATTATGTGCTTCCAACTTTGTGGCAACAGTTGGGGAAGGCCCTTTCCTGTTTCAGCAGGACAATGCCCCTGTGCACAAAGCGAGGTCCATACAGAAATGGTTTGTTGAGATCTGAGTGGAAGAACTTGACTAGCCTGCACAAAGCTCTGACCTCAACCCCATCGAACACCTTTGGGATGAATTGGAACACCGAACGCGAGCCAGGCCTAATCGCCCAACATCAGTGCCCGACCTCACTAATGCTCTTGTGGCTGAATGAAAGCATTCCCCAGATGAGTGGAGGCTGTTATAGCAGCAAAGGGGGGACCAACTCCATATTAAATAAAGCCCATGATTTTGGAATGCGGTCTTTGACGAGCAGGTGTCCACATACTTTTGGTCATGTAGTGTATTAAATGCTTAACGTAATCTTGAAAGTGGGCTTACTGTAAGTATAGAATATAATAGGATAGATGCCATGTACTGACAGGGAGAGATACAGTAGAACAAATATGGAGTGGCAGATTACAAGTATTTCCCTTATAGCACCAACCAGTGTCATAGAGATGCATTTAAAGAGAAAACCAATTCCACACATTATACTCCTACTCACTGTTGCTTTAACATTGGCACCGCTGCATGACAATTAACCTCATTTCATAAGTGGCTTAATGATGGATCGGCCTCTTAACTAGCTGTTGAATGGCTTATGTACTGTTTAGCTCTCAACTCAAGGGTATCCATCTGCCATTAGCTTAGTGTTGTGTTGTTATGTCAGCTGCATGCTCATTAATGATCCTGATAGCACATGGAAACAGGTGTTTTAGAATGGAACAACTAATTAAAGATAGAACGAGATGTCAACACGCTGTTCATTCTACCACCAGCAGAGCACACAGCTCTGTCTATGAGGTTCACTGGCTGTATGTCTCTGACAGGGATAGGACAGCAGAATGAAATGGTTGGCAGCTTAAGTGTGTTCTGGCAGTGTGTGTGTGTGTGTGTGTGTGTGTGTGTGTGTGTGTGTGTGTGTGTGTGTGTGTGTGTGTGTGTGTGTGTGTGTGTGTGTGTGTGTGTGTGTGTGTGTGTGTGTGGTAGGAGGATGAGAGAGAGAGAGACTACAGTGTTATATATAATAGTACAGTACTTACTATATAATTCTGTAGTATACTGTAGAATGCTATGGTAAATACGGTAACACTTTACTTGACACCCAGTGTCATAACACATTATGACAGGGTCATAACCATGTCATAATAGCTGACATAACTTGTCCTAATCTGTCATACTATGGTCATAACATTGTCATAACCAATGTTCCCTCTAAACTGGGAGCGGGCGCAAAGTAGCCCGAGACTGCCGTGCAGCTCCCCGGGACTGCCATGCAGAATAAATACTGTATCAGCACGCAGAATAAATACTGTATCAGCCCGTAGAGAGAAGCACGAGATTCAAATTCACTCAACACTATCAACGTTTTCCTTTACTGTGGCAATTGTGATAGCATGAATGCAATATTAGCCACTTCAATGCAACATCCCAAAACAAAATGAACAATGCAAGAGATTTTGTTTTAGGCAGAATGCATTAGATTAGGATTCTAATGCACTGACACTCATGACTCAGACCGTACTCTACAGCAGGCCTAGAGTGCTTTCGGAAAGTATTCTGACCCTTGGCTTTTTCTACGTTTTGTTACGTTACAACCTTATTCTAAAATGGATGAAATAGTTTTTTCCCCCACTGTTAAATGCAATGCATTCCAGGTGACTACCTCGTGAAACTGGTAGAGAATGCCAAGAGTGTGCAAAGCTATCATCAAGGCAAAGGGTGGCTACTTTGAAGAATCTCAAATATAAAATATATTTAGATTTAGATTTGTTTAATACATTTTTTGGTTATTACATGATTCCATGTGTTATTTCATAGTTTATGTCTTCCCTGTTATTCTACAGTGTAGAAAATAGTAAAATAAAGAAAAACCCTTGAATGAGTAGGTTTGTCCAAACTTTTGACTGATACTGTATATATACTGTACATCACATTTACATAAGTATTCAGACTCTTTACTCAGTACTTTGTTGAAGCACATTTGGCAGCGATTACAACCTTGAGTCTTCTTGGGTATGACGCTACAAGCTTGGTACACCTGTATTTGGGGAGTTTCTCCCATTCTCTGCAGATCCTCTCAAGCTCTGTCAGGTTGGATGGGGAGCGTCTCTGCACAGCTATTTTTAGGTCACTCAAGAGATGTTTGATCGGGTTCAAGTCCAGGCTCTGGCTGGGCCACTAAAGGACATTCAGAGACTTGTCCCGAAGCCACTCCCGCGTTGTCTTGGCTGTGAGCTTAGGGTTGTTGTACTGTTGGAAGGTGAACTTTCGCCCCAGTCTGAGGTCCTGAGCGCTCTGGAGCAGGTTTTCATCAAGGATCTCTCTGTACTTTACTCTGTTCATCTTTCCCTCAAACCTGACTAGTCTCCCAGTCCAAGACACTGAAAAACATCCCCACAGCATGATGCTGCCCCCACCATGCTACACTGTAGGGATGGTGCCAGTTTTCTTCCAGGCGTGATGCTTGGCATTCAGGCCAAAGAGTTCAATCTTGGTGTTATCAGACCAGAGAAACTTGTTTTTCATGGTCTGAGAGTCTTTAGGTGCCTTTTGGCAAACTCCAAGTGGGCTGTCATGTGCCTTTTACTGAGGAGTGGCTTCCGTCTGGCCACTCTACCATAAAGGCCTGATTGGTGGAGTGCTGCAGAGAGGGTTGTCATTCTGGAAGGTTCCCCCATCTGCACAGAGGAACTCTGGAGCTCTGTCAGAGTGGCCATCGGGTTCTTGGTCACCTCTCTGACCAAGGCCCTTCTCCCCCAATTGCTCAGTTTGTTGGTTCCAAACTTCTTCCATTTAAGAACGATGGAGGCCACTGTGTTCTTGGGGACCTTCAATGCTGCAGAAATGTTTTGGTATCCTTCCCCAGATTTGTGCCTTGACACAATCCTGTCTTGGTACTCAATCCTGTTTTCGCTTTGTCATTATGGGGTATTGTGTGTAGATTGATAAGGAAAACAATTGTTTTAATGCATTTTAGAATAAGGCTGTAACGTAACAAAATGTGGAAAAAGTCAATGGCTCTGAATACTTTTCAAATGCACTGTAGGTGTCCTAACCAGCCATAAAATAACACAATACAGTTGAAGTCGGACGTTTAGATACACTTAGGTTGGAGTCATTAAAACTTTTTTTTCCACCACTCCACAAATTTCTTGTTAACAAACTATAGTTTTGGCAAGTCGGTTAGGACATCTACTTTGTGCATGACACAAGTAATTTTTCCAACAATTGTTTACAGACAGATTATTTCACTTATAATGCACTGTATCACAATTCCAGTGGGTCAGAAGTTTACATACACTAAGTTGACTGTGCCTTTAAACAGCTTGGAAAATTCCAGAAAATAATGTCATAGCTTTAGAAGCTTCTCAAAGGTTAATTGACATCATTTCAAGTCAATTGGAGGTGTACCTGTGGATGTCTTTCAAGGCCTACCTTCAAACTCAGTGCCTCTTTGCTTGACATCATGGGAAAATCAAAAGAAATCCGCCAAGACCTCAGAAAAAAATTGTAGGCCTCCACATGTCTGGTTCATCCTTCAGAGCAATTTCCAAATGCCTGAAGGTACCACGTTTATCTGTCTCCTATAGATGAATGTTCTTGGTGCGAAAAGTGCGAATCAATCCCAGAACAACAGCAAAGGACCTTGTGAAGATGCTGGAGGAAACAGGTACAAAAGTATCCATATCCACAGTAAAACGAGTGCTATATCGACATAACCTGAAAGGCCGCTCAGCAAGGAAGAAGCCGCAGCTCCAAAACCGCCATTAGAAAGCCAGACTACGGTTTGCAACTGCACATGGGGACAAAGATCGTACTTTTTGGAGAAATGTCCTCTGGACTGATGACACAAAATTGGCCATAATGACCATCGTTATGTTTGGAGGGAAAAGGGGGAGGCTTGCAAGCCGAAGAACACCATCTCAACAGTGAAGCACAGGGGTGGCAGCATCATGTTGTGGGGGTGCTTTGCTGCAGGAGGGACTGGTGCACTTCACAAAATAAATGGCATCATGAGGAAGGGAAATTATGTGGACATTTCTTTTTGGAGAAATGTCCTCTGGTCTGATGAAACTGTTTGGCCATAATGACCATCATTATGTTTGGAGGGAAAAGGGGGAGGCTTGCAAGCCGAAGAACACCATCTCAACAGTGAAGCACAGGGGTGGCAGCATCATGTTGTGGGGGTGCTTTGCTGCAGGAGGGACTGGTGCACTTCACAAAATAAATGGCATCATGAGGAAGGGAAATTATGTGGATATTTGAAGCAACATCTCAAGACACAGTCAGGAAGTTAAAGCTTGGTCGCAAATGGTTCTTCCAAATGGACAATGACCCCAAGCATACTTCCAAAGTTGAGGCAAAATCGCTTAAGAACAACAAAGTCAAGGTATTGGAGTGGCCATCACAAAGCCCTGACCTTAATCCTATAGAAAATGTGTGGGCAGAACTGAAAAAGCGTGTGCGAGCAAGGAGGCCTACAAACCTGACTCAGTTACACCAGCTCTGTCAGTAGGAATGGGCCAAAATTCACCCAACTTATTGTGGGAAGCTTGTGGAAGGCCACCCGAAACAATTGACCCAAGTAAAACAATTTAAAGGCATTGCTACCAAATACTAATTGAGTGTATGTAAACTTCTGACCCACTGGGAATGTGATGAAAGAAATAAAAGCTGAAATACATCATTCTCTCTACTATTATTCTAACATTTCACATTCTTAAAATAAAGTGGTGATCCTAACTGACCTAAAACAGGGAATTTTTACTAGGATTAAATGTCCGGAATTGTGAAAAACTGAGTTTAAATGTAATTGGCTAAGGTGTATGTAAACTTCCGACTTCAACTGTATATGTCACAGCAGGTCTAAATATATGTGTCATGACAATGTTAAGACCATATTGTAACAGGTTATGACAAGTTATGTCAGCTGTTATGACATATTATGACATGGTTATGACAGTGTCATAAACTGTTATGACGCTGGGCATCAAGTGAAGTATTACCATAAATACTACAAACACTGTAGTAAATACTACAGTAATGTCTGCAAAAAGCCTACAATCCGGAAAAAAAAACATGACAGTGTTTTAACTATAGTAAATACCACAGTATTTAATTTGCGTATACCCTGCCCATTCCCAATTTGTGCCATCCATAAGTGAGAAACCTACAGTACATGCCAAGCAAACAGGAAAACGCTCATCCAAAGGTGGCACCTAGTGGCCGGGGACTTTAATGCAGGGAAACTTAAATCCGTAATTTCTATCAGCATGTTAAATGTGCAACCAGAGGGTAAAAAACTCTAGACCACCTTTACTCCACAAACAGAGACGCATACAAAGCTCTCCCTTGCCCTCCATTTGGAAAATCTGACCATAATGTGAGAATGCTTTTCATTGACTTCAGTTCAGCGTTCAACACCATAGTGCCCTCAAAGCTCATCACTAAGTTAAGGACCCTGGGACTAAACACCTCCCTCTGCAACTGGATCCTGGACTTCCTGACGGGCCGCCCCCAGGTGGTAAGGGTAGGTAACAACACATCCGCCACGCTGATCCTCAACATGGGGGCCCCTCAGGGGTGCGTACTCAGTCCCCTCCTGTACTCCCTGTTCACTCATGACTGCATGGCCAGGCACGACTCCAACACCATCATTAAGTTTGCTGATGACGCAACAGTGGTAGGCCTGATCACCGACAATGATGAGACAGCCTATAGGGAGGAGGTCAGAGACCTGGCCGTGTGGTGCCAGGACAAAAACCTCTCCCTCAACGTGGTCAAGACAATGGAGATGATTGCGGACTACAGGAAAAGGAGGACCGGACGTGACCCCATTCTCATCGACGGGGCTGTAGTGAAGCAGGTTGAGAGCTTAAAGTTCCTTGGTGTCTACATCACCAAGAAACTATTATGGTCCATGAATGCCAAGACAGTTGTGAAGAGGGCACGACAAAACCTATTCTCCCCAGGAGACTGAAAAGATTTGGCATGGGTCCTCAGATCCTCAAAAAGTTTTACAGCTGCCTGGTATGACAACTGCTCGGCCTCTGACCACAAGGCACTACAGAGGGTACTGTGTTCGGCCCAGTACATCACTGGGGCCAAGCTCCCTGCAATTCAGGACCTCTATACCAGGCAGTGTCAAAGGAAGGCTCTAAAAATTGTCAAAGACTCCAGCCACTATAGTCATAGACTGTTCTCTCTGCTACCGCACGGCAAGCGGTACCGGAGTGCCAAGTCTAGGTCCAAAAGGCTTCTCAACGGCTTCAACCCCCATGCCATAAGACTCCTGAACAGCTAATCAAATGGCTACCCAGACTATTTATATTTACCCCCCCCCCTTTTTTTACGCTGCTGCTATTCTGTTTATTATCTACGCATAGTCACTTTAACTCTACCTACATGTACATATTACCTCAATTACCTCGACTAACCGGTGTCCCCGCACATTGACTCTGTACCTGTACCCCTGTATATAGCCTTGCTATTGTTATTTTACTGCTGCTCTTTAATTATTTGCTACTTTTGTTTCATATTTTTTACTTATGTATTTTTTCTATTTTTTTTTCTTAAAACTGTCTTGTTAGTTAAGGGCTTGTAAGTAAGAATTTCACTGTAAGGTCTACACCTGTTGTATTCGGCACATATGACAAATAGAATTTGATTTGAACTATAGACCATATATTGTGTTCCATACAGGGAATAGAAAATAGCAGACATTGAACTATCTGATCAGACCTCAGTCTACAGGTTATGGAACATGTGCTCTTATAGTATTTCTTCCATAGGTTTCCTCAAGGAGAAAGCCTCCACTTCTATGTCAAAGATAATCATTCAAAAACGCCATAGTAAATACTACAGTAATGTCCACAAAAACACAACAGTAAATACTACAGTATACCGCAGTTAAAAAACACTACAGTATTCTACAATCCGTAAAACACTACATGATTTACTATAGTATATACAACAGTTTTCTTATACTACAGTATTTAAACTATAGTTAACTGTAAATACTACAGTATACAACGGTAAATACTACAGCAAAGTCCAGAAAAACACTACAGTGAATACTATAGTATTTATACCACAGTATACTATAGTATTTTTTCCTGTGGGAAGAGAGAGAGAGAGAGAGTTTGCATCACTGATCTCTACATCCTGGTTCTTCTCAGACAAAAGGAGGCTGGTGGGTGGAGCTATAGGAGGACGAGCTCATTGTAATGGCTGGAATGGAATAAATTAAATGGAGTCAAACATGTGGTTTCCATATGTTTGATGTGTTTGATACCGTTCTATTAATTCCATTCCAGCCATTACAATGAGCATGTCCTCATATAGCTCCTCCCACCCGCCTCCTCTGTCTCAGACAGTGGAACAGACACAGACACAGACACAGACACATCCACCAACGCACATGCACACGTGCACAGACACACACACCAACCAACCTGACACGTAGATAGATAGCACACGTCAACATTTAAATCCAGTGCACACCAGGCAGGTTGCTGTGAGAGAGCCGAGAAATAGTTTTCCTCGCACTACTATTTCACACCCATGAAAATGGCAGAGTGATTTATGCGTTTCCACTTGAAATATGAATTTTGTAGCATGCTGGAAATTTGGCAGGAAAAATGATTAAACTAGAGACTCAAAGCAGGTGAGAGCCAATGGAGAGAAAGAGCTTGATGTGATTCATATTAATAGTGTCTGTGTGTTCTATTGTCATCCTTGAGGTTCTGACAGTGTTTTTATTTATTTTTTGGGGGGGGGGCCTGAGGTTTGTTTCATCAACAGACTCTTCCTCTTTTACCTATGATCCAACTGTGAAAGGGAGCTATTGAAATAATGCCCTGAGTGGGGGAGGTGGAGAGGTAGAGAGCAGGACAGGAGGACAGAGGGAAAAAGGTTATCAGGGTACATAAGCTATTTCTTTGAAAGTAGAGGTCACCCACAGCGGTGAACACACACCACAGAGAGCAGAAGCTCTACATGAACTCAGGGTGGTGAGAGGATATGAACAAAGGGAGAAGCACAGGCTACATTGTGCTCCAACCAGGACTTCCGGGAAAACAGAAAATGTATTAAAAGTTCTCTGAATTTTGCAAAACTGACTAAAACTGACTAAAACTTTCAATCACACTTTTGCGCCAAATTTACTAAAACTTTCTGATGGGAGAAGCAATAGAAGGGAAAGGGGAAAGGGGCTACCGGGTCAGTTGCACAACTGAAATGTGTCTTCCGCATTTAACCTAACCCCTCTGAATCAGAGAGTTGCAGGTGGCTGCCTTAATCAACGTCATCGGCGCCCGGGGAGCAGTTGTTCTGGGGGTTAACTGCCTTGTTCAAGAGCAGAACGGGAGATTTTCCCACATTGCCGGCTCGGGGATTCAAAGAAGCATACCTTTTGGTTAACCTTTACTTAACACCCATCCCGGATCCGGGAGCATCCTCATCAGTAAAAGCTGACTAGCATAGCCTAGCATAGCGCCACAAGTAAATAATAGCATAGAAATATCATGAAATCACAAGTCCAATACAGCAAATGAAAGATAAACATCTTGTGAATCCAGCCATCATTTCCGATTTTTAAAATGTTTTACAGCGAAAACACAATATGTATTTCTATTAGCTAACCACAAAAGCCAAAGACTCAACCGCATATTTTCACCATGTTCCTACCGCATAGGTAGCTATCACAAAACCGACCAAATATAGATATGATTAGTCACTAACCAAGAAACAACTTCATCAGATGACAGTCTTATAACATGTTATACAATAAATTTATGTTTTGTTCGAAAATGTGCATATTTGAGGTATAAATCATAGTTTTACATTGCAGCTACCATCAAAAATATCACCAAAGCAGCCAGAATAATTACAGAGAGCAACGTGAAATACCTAAATACTCATCATAAAACATTTATGAAAAATACATGGTGTACAGCAAATGAAAGATAAACATCTTGTGAATCCAGCCAATATTTCCGATTTTTTAAGTGTTTTACAGCGAAAACACAATATAGCATTATATTAGCTTACCACAATAGCCAAACACACAACCACATTTATTCACCGCATAGATAGCATTCGCAAAAACCAGCAAAATATATAAAATTAATCACTAACCTTGACCAACTTCATCAGATGACAGTCTTATAACATCAGGTTATACAATACACTTATGTTTTGTTCGAAAATTTGCATATTTAGAGCTGCAAACCGTGGTTATACATTGTGAATATGTAGCATCGATTCACCAGAATGTCCAGAGCTATTTTGGATCTGACCAAAGAACTCATCATAAACTTTACATAAAAATACTTGTTGTATGGCAAATGAAAGATACACTGGTTCTGCAACTGCCGTGTTAGATTTTTTAAAATAACTTTACCATAACAAACAGCTTGCGTTATTGCGAGACAGCGCCCGCCAAAACGGCAGAGAATAGGAATCAACATTTTCCACAGAAATACGAAATAACATCATAAATTGTTCTTACTTTTGTTGAGCTTCCATCAGAATCTTGTACAAGGAGTCCTAGGTCCAGAATAAATCATTGTTTGGTTTTAGAATGTCCTTTTCTCCTGTCGAATTAGCAACCTTAGCTAGCCATGTGGCGCGAACATGCCCATCTTCTCTTGATGCAAAGAACGGAAAATTCCAAAAGTCCCAATAAACGTTGAATAAACTGATACAACTCGGTTGAAAAAAACTACTTTATGATGTTATTATCACATGTATCAAATAAAATCAGAGCCGGAGATATCCGCCGTGTATACCGAACGCTTTTCAGAAGCCAATGTCGACGTACTTCGCACGCCAGAGAAGACAAAGACATTTCCAGACCTGTCACTCCAAAAGCTCTTGTTCGGCCTCAGATCAAGCTAGACACCCCATTCCACCTTCCACTGCCTGTTGACATCTAGTGGAAGGCGTATGAAGTGCATACATATCGATAAATATTAGGCAATTGAATAGGCAGGCCCTGGAACAGAGCATCGTTTTCAGATTTTTCACTTCCTGTATGGAAGTTTGCTGCAAAATTAGTTCTGTTTTATTCACAGATATAATTCAAACAGTTTTAGAAACTTGAGAGTGTTTTCTATCCAATAGTAATAATAATATGCATATTGTACGATCTAGAATAGAGTACGAGGCAGTTTAATTTGGGCACGATTTTTCCAAAGTGAAAACAGCGCCCCCCTATTGACAAGAAGATTTTAAGGAAAGGGAAAGGGGGATACCTAGTCAGTTTTACAACTGAATGCATTCAACTGAAATGTGTCTTCCGCATTTAACCCAACCCCTCTGAATCAAAGAGGTGCGGGGCGCTGCCTTAATCGACATTCACGGCGCCAGGGGAACAGTGGGTTAACTGCCAGCTCGGGGATTCGATCCAGAAACCTTTCGTTTACTGTCCCAACACTAACCACTAGGCTACCTGCCGCAAAAGCTTTTTCCAGAAACATTGTTAAGTTGATCTTGATCATTGTTTGTTTCTTGCTGCATTACTTAACCAAGCTTGTCCAATTGAGTATAGAGCGATGATGTATAATGCTACGTCTTCTTAGACAGTAATGATTTGATACTTTACAAATCAAAGTGGTTTTCAGTAACAATGTTTCAGTCAAGAGTATTCAACCTTATGTACAGTGCATTCAGAAAGTATTCAGACACCTTTTGTTACCCTACAGCCTTACTCTAAAATTGTTTTGGCTTTTTTAAATGTTCTGATCAATCTACACACAATACCCCATAATGACAAAGCGAAAGCAGGTTTTTAGACATTTTTACAAATGTATTAAAAATAAAAAAAAACATAAATACCTTATTTACATAAGTATTCAGACCCTTTAATATGAGACTCGAAATTGAGCTTAGGTGCATCCTGTTTCCATTGACACAGATGTTTCTTCAACTTGATTGGAGTCCACCTCCACAGCCCGCTTGGAGTTTGCCAAAAAGCACCAAAAGGACTCTCAGAGCATGAGAAACAAGATTCTCTGGTCTGATGAAACCAAGATTGAACTCTTTGGCCAGAATGCCAAGCGTCACGTCTGGAGGAAACTAAGCACCGCTCATCACCTGGCCAATACCATCCCTAGAGTGAAGCATGGTGGTGGCAGCATCATGCTGTGGGGATGTTTTTCAGCGGCAGGGACTGGGAGATTAGTCAGGACTGAGGGAAAGATGAATGGACCAAAGTACAAATAAATCCTTGATGAAAACCTCCTCCAGAGCGCTCAGGACCTCAGATTGGGGTGAAGGTTCACCTTCCAACAGGACAATGACCCTAAGCACACAGCCAAGACAACGCAGGAGTGGCTTTGGGACAAGTTTCTGAATGTCCTTGAGTGGCCCAGCCAGAGCCCGGACTTGAACCCGATCTGACATCTTTGGAGAGACCTGAAAATAGCTGTGCAACGACACTCTCGATCCAACATGACAGAGCTTGAAAGGATCTGCAGAGAAGAATGGGAGAAACTCCCCAAAAACAGGTGTGCCAAGCCTGTAGCGTCATACCCAAGAAGACTCAAGGCTGTAATCGCTGCCAAAGGTGCTTCAACAAAGTACTGAGTAAAGGGTATGAATACTTACGTAAATGTCATATTTCAGTTTTGTATTTTTTATACATTTGCAAAAATGTCCAAAAAACAGTTTTTTCTTTGTCATTTTGGGGTATTGTGTGTAGATTGATGAGGGGAAAAACAATTTAATCAATTTTAGAATAAGGCTGTAATGTAACAAAATGTGGATGAAGTGAAGGGGCCTGAATACTTTCTACAGATGAAGAATGTTGGCCAGTCTATATAGTATCTCAGGATTTCATCGATGCCCAAGACCTGAAGGCCTTACATGGAAATGAAGAATTTCTTTCCACCACGCTATCAATCCATTTTCAGAAATGTTTGGTAAATTCGCTTTAATTGTTTAAAGAACCTATGAAAGAGATTAGTGTGTTTTTTCACTATATAATCATGACAGGTGAGTTGTTCAATGACAGACATATATTTGTTTCAAATCTAACACTTGATGGCTTCCTTTCAGAGACAAATAATCATATTTGATCACACTCAGATAAATAAATAGTACTGCTAGGTTTTCACAGTCAAATGTAACAAATATCTACATTTTTTATAAATAACTGTACAAATGATACTTTTCTGACATTGTCACGTTTCTGACCTTATTTCCTTTGTTTTGTCTTTATTTAGTTGGTCAGGGCGTGAGATGGGGTGGGCAGTCTATGTTTGTGTTTCTATGTTGTCTATTTCTATGTGTTTGGCCTGATATGGTTCTCAATCAGAGACAGGTGTTTTGCGTTGTCTCTGATTGGGAACCATATTTAGGTAGCCTGTTTTGTATTGTGGGTTGTGGGTTATTGTCTATGTTATGTTGCATGTTAGCACAGTGTTTATATAGCGGTCACGTTCATCTTATTCGTTTTGTTGTTTTTGTGTCGTACGGGTTAGGGAGGGTTTGGCCGGTAGGGATATCCTTGTCCCATCGCGCACCAGTGACTCCTGTGGCGGGCCGGGCGCGCTAACCAAGGTTGCCAGGTGCACAGTGTTTCCTCGGACACATTGGTGCGGTTGGCTTCCGGGTTGGATGAGCACTGTGTTAAGAAGCAGTGCGACTTGGTTGGGTTGTGTTTCGGAGGACGCATGGCTTTCGACCTTCGTCTCTCCCGAGCACGTACGGGAGTTGTAGCGATGAGACAAGATAGTAATTACTAACAATTGGATACCACAAAATTGGGGAGAAAAAGGGGGTAAAAAAAATAATAAATATATGTGTGCACGCACACAAACACTCATACACGCCACACACATAGTATTCAAGATAGAGTTCATGGCGTTACACTCTAAAGCTAAGGATCAAAGGTTCTGAGTCCCACAGATGGGACATTCTAACACTGAGTTCTGGTTCTCTACAACTCTCAATCTCCCACTGGCTCATAGAGTTAACACTGGATTTCACAAACACAACTGCTTGGCAAATAGGCGATGTAATAGTATTTAATATTCACTCTCTCTCACTTTAGAGGCAATACACTTCTTCTTTGTGTGGTTGCATGTGGCAGAATAATACTCCTGCTGAGTAGGGTTGCAAAATTATGGAAACTTTCAATAAATTCCCTGGTTTTCCAGAAATCATGGTTTGAGAATTCTGGATTCCCTACT
Organism: Salvelinus namaycush; assembly: GCF_016432855.1. Lineage (NCBI taxonomy): Eukaryota > Metazoa > Chordata > Actinopteri > Salmoniformes > Salmonidae > Salvelinus > Salvelinus namaycush. The sequence goes on from NC_052330.1 coordinate 28,934,604, forward strand.
TATTCCCTCTTGATTACGGGAATTCTCCAACTGGAATTTCGGGAAAACCAAGGAATTTATTGAAAGTTCACAGAATTTTGCATCCCTACTGCTGAGAGACATCGCCAGACCTACTTTGATTGGTCCTCTGGCTCTTACTTTTTACTCCATAATGAATTAAAAATGGTCTTAATTTATACTTGATACCTCATTTTGGCAGCCGGGTATAACATGCTTTAAATCACAAGCTTAAGTCTGGAAATGTGCTACGGATCACAGTTTTCCCAGTTAAGCTCATTTCATGAATCAGTCGGACTCTCTAGCTCTCTCAGCAGCTCCGCAAATTCACCATTCAGAACGTTGAGCCTTTTTTAATACCAAACCAAAGATAAGAACACCCCACAGTGATTCATGCTTTGATGAGTTCACTTCTCTCTGGAACAGAATACATGTATGGAATTATATTATTGTCCTCTACTACATATATGCATGTGTGTCAATCACCAGAGCCATATTTTTTATACTGAGTTGGGATATGGGCTCTTCACTATACCTAGTGCATCTTCCTACACCATGAGAACCCTTGACAGAGGCGGTAAGCTACTTGAAAGCAGTGTATTTCAGGCCTCAATGAGAGTGAATGAGTATGCCCAGCCTAGCCCGGACCCATTGATGGGATGTGAAAGCTACAAGAGCAGAAAAGCATCCTGCGGTGATTCATCCCCTACCTGACTCAAGGGCTCTTTATTAGCTATATAAAAAAAAAGGAACGTTTCAATGGAAAATGAAGGAGAGAGAGAGGGGGGAGGTATAGAGAGATAAAGAGGGAGAGAGAGCTATAGAGAGATAGAGAGGAAGAGAGATGAAGAGAGAGAGAGCTGTAGAGAGAGAGAGAGAGAGAGAGAGAGAGAGAGAGAGAGAGAGGGGAGAGAGAGAAAGAGAGAGAGAGGAAGAGAGATGAAGAGAGAGAGAGCTGTAGAGAGAGAGAGAGAGAGGGGGGGGGGGAGAGAGAAAGAGAGAGAGAGAGTAAGAGAGATGAAGAGAGAGAGAGCGAGCTGTAGAGAGAGAGAGAGAGAGAGAGAGAGAGAGAGAGAGAGAGAGAGAGAGAGAGGGGGAGAGAGAGAAAGAGAGAGAGCTGTGCTTTGTCAAGATTAGATTTGTCTCCAATCCCCTCAATACTTACCCTACCCAGCATCATCAACGGGGTGGCAGGTGGTTAGAGTGTTGGACTAGTAACCGAAAGGTTGCAAGATCGAATCCCCAAGCTGACAAGGTAAAAATATGCGGTGCTGCCCCTGAACAAGGCAGTTTACCCACTGTTCCTAGGATGTCACTGAAAATAAGAATATGTTCTTAACTGACTTGCCTAGTTAAAGAACGGTTATAAAAAAAATCATTACTGTACCATATTCATGAGATTGACACTGCAGAGGATACTTTTTGTTTTTCCTTTCCTCCAATAGACATTTTAAAACTTCCTCGTTTATTGAGTTTTGTTGGACTTTTAACACCCACAAAGTCTTGGTTAAAATGGATGTGCCTGTCCCTGCCAGGAGATCAGTGCTTTGAACCAATGTGCCGGTAAGGAGAATGTTTCTGTCTCACAGCTAAACGTCACATAGCTTAGAGGGGGAGAAAGGAGGAACATGAAGGAGGAGAAAAAAAAGGGGGGAGGAAGATCTCTGAGAAAAGGAGTGAACCACAAATGGATACCGTCATTATAAGTAGTGAGAGCTGGTGCTTAACGTGAAATAAAGGGCCAGCTCTCCTCCTACCATCGACAGCTCGCACACCTCAGTGAGCTGTGCACTAACCTTGATGTAATTGCTCCATCTAGTGCTGAGGGATTATAGAGAATGAGCCAATGCATGACATATCCTATTGATTACATTAGGATTAGAGCCCTGCATGACATGCTATAGTATGGACTAGGAGTCTAGGACTACACTGTTTTGCAATATTGGACTTCAGGAATCACACGACTCTATTTCAGAGGAGAACTTACACTGCATCTGAACAATTTAACATGAGGCATAGAGTCATGATAGCGTCACTACTGAGGGAGTTGCTGGATTTCAATATTTCCTGGTGCTGTAGTGACTCCTACTGGACATGAAAGGCATTGTCATAGAGGAGAAGACACGTGACTCTTTCTGCTCCTGTTCTGATAGTAAACCAGCAATTTGGAAAGATATTTTGAAAATAAATTGCTTGTTACAGGCTGTTATCAATGCTAGATTAAACATTGTTAGGGTGACAAACAAAGTAGGGTGGATGTGTTATCAAACATAAAAACACTTATGTTCACCATGCTTAATTCAATGATGTTATGTTTCAGTCAGAGGACATATACAGTTGAAGTCGGAAGTTTACATACACCTTAGCCAAATACATTTAAACTCAGTTTTTCACAATTCCTGACATTTAATCCTAGTAAAAATTCCCTGTCTTAGGTCAGTTAGGATCACCACTTTATTTTAAGAATGTGAAATGTCAGAATAATAGTTGAGAGAATGATTTATTTCAGATTTTATTTCATCATCACATTTCCAGTGGGTCAAAAGTTTACATACACTCAATTAGTATTTGGTAGCAATGCCTTTAAATTGTTTAACTTGGGTCAAACAATTTGGGTGGCCTTCCACAAGCTTCCCACAATAAGTTGGGTGAATCTTGGCCCATTCCTCCTGACAGGGCTGGTGTAACTGAGTCAGGTTTGTAGGCCTCCTTGCTCGCACACGCTTTTTCAGTTCCGCCCACAACTTAAGCCATTTTGCCACAACTTTGGAAGGATGCTTGGGGTCATTGTCCATTTGGAAGACCCATTTGCGACCAAGCTTTAACTTCCTGACTGATGTCTTGAGATGTTGCTTCAAATATCCACATAATTTCCGTTCTCATGATGCCATCTATTTTGTGAAGTGCACCAGTCTGACCTGCAGCAAAGCACCCCCACAACATGATGCTGCCACCCCTGTGCTTCACGGTTGGGATGGTGTTCTTCGGCTTGCAAGCATCCCCATTTTTCCTCCAAACATAACGATGGGCATTATGGCCAAACAGTTCTATTTTTGTTTCATCAGACCAGAGGACTTTTCTCCAAAAAGTACGATCTTTGTCCCCATGTGCAGTTGCAAAGGGTAGTCTGTCTTTTTTATGGTGGTTTTGGAGCAGTGGCTTCTTCCTTGCTGAGAGGCCTTTCAGGTTATTTCGATATAGGACTCGTTTTACTGTGGATATAGATACTTTGTACCTGTGTCCTCCAGCATCTTCACAAGGTCCTTTGCTGCTGTTCTGGGATTGATTTGCACGTTTTGCACCAAAGTACGTTCATCTCTAGGAGACAGAACACGTCTCCTTCCTGAGCGGTATGACGGTTGCGTGGTCCCATGGTGTTCATCCTTGCGTACTATTGTTTGTACAGATGAACGTGGTACATTCAGGTGTTTGGAAATTGCTCCCAAGGATAAACCAGACTTGTGGAGGTCTACACATTTTTTTCTGAGGTCTTGGCTAATTTATTTTGATTTTCCCATGATGTCAAGCATAAAGGCACTGAGTTTGAAGGTAGGCCTTGAAATACATCCACAGGTACACGTCCAATTGACTCAAATGATGTCAATTAGCCTATGAGACGCTTCTAAAGCCATGACAACATTTTATGGAATTTTCCAAGCTGTTTAAAGGCACAGTCAACTTAGTGTATGTAAACTTCTGACCCACTGGAATTGTAATACAGTGAATTATTAGTCAAATAATCTATCTGTAAACAATTTTGGAAAAATTACTTGTGTCATGCACAAAGTAGATGTCCTAACCGACTTACCAAAACTATAGTTTGTAAAAAAGAATTTGTGGAGTGGTTGAAAAAAAAGTTTTCATGACCCCAACTAAGTGTATATAAACTTCCCACTTCAACTTTACCTAAACAGTATATGCTGGCACCAGACATTACACAATATTCAGTGGTGAAATCTCTCTTAATGACTCCGTTGCACATTTGAAGCGAGATCACAGATCTTCATTGAAATTGGAGCAAAAAATGACCCAGTCATGTGCCTATACGTGATGTCTATTTCCCAGCGTACAAGTGTGTATTATACGCATCTGTGAAATGTAAATCTGTTTTTTGCATATGCCTACTCTCCCTGAGACACCCTTGGAGAGTGGGATCACGGCGAGGGTCAGCCATTATCAACGGCAAACCTGGAGCAATTAGGGTTAAGTGCCTTGCTCAAGGGCACATTGACGCATTTTTCACATTTGACATACCAAAGCCTTTTAGAGCTGTTTTAGTACATTATCATAGAGCTGTTTTAGCACAATAGCATAGAGCTGTTTGTAACATTATCATAGAGCTGTTTTAGTACAATATCATAGAGCTGTTTTAGTACAATATCATAGAACTGTTTTAGTACATTATCATAGAGCAGTTTTATTACATTATCATTGCGATGTTTTAGTACAGTGTTATAGAGCTGTTTTGGTACATTATCATATAGCTGTTTTATTACATTATCATAGAGATGTTTTAGTACAATATCATAGAGCTGTTTAGTATCTTATCATAGAGCTATTTTAGTACATATCATAGAGCTGTTAGGGTACAACATAATATAGTTGTTTAGTACATTATCATAGAGTTGTTAAGTATCTATCATAGGGCTGTTTTAGAACATATCACAGAGCTGTTTTAGTACAATATCATAGAGTTGTTTAGTACATCATCATGTAGTTGTTTAGTATGTTATCATGGAGCTGTTTTAGTACATTATCATAGAGTTGTTTAGTATCTTATCATAGAGCTGTTTTAGTACAATATCATAGAGCTGTTTAGTACAATATAATAGAGTTGTTTAGTACAATATCATAGAGTTGTTTAGTATCTTATCATTGAGCTGTTTTAGTACAATATCACAGAGTTGTTTAGTACAATATAGTAGAGTTGTTTAGTACAATAGCATAGAGCTGTTTAGTACATTATCATAGAGTTGTTTAGTGTCTTATCATATAACTTTTTTGATACAATATCATAGAGTTGTTTTAGTACATTATCATAGAGGTGTTATAGCACAATATCATAGAGCCGTTTTAGTACATTATCATAGAGCCGTTTTAGTACATTATCATAGAGCTGTTTTAGTACATTATCATAGAGCTGTTTTAGTACATATCATAGAGCTGTTTTAGTACATATCACAGAGCTTTTTTAGTACAATATCATATTGTTTTTTAATACATCATCATGTAGTTGTTTAGTATCTTATCATGGAGCTGTTTAGTACATTATCATAGAGCTGTTATATTACAATATCATAGAGTTGTTTAGTACATTATCATAAAGTTGTTTAGTATCTTATCATAGAGCTGTTAAGTACAATATCATAGAGTTGTTTAGCACATTATCATTGAGTTGTTTAGTATCATATCATAGAGCTGTTTTGGTACATTATCATTGAGTTGTTAAGTACCTTATCATAGAGCTGTTTAGTACATTATCACAGAGTGGTTTAGTACATTATCATAGCACTGTTTTGGTACATTATCATTGAGTTGTCAAGTACCTTATCATAGAGCTGTTTGTACATTATCATAGAGTGATTTAGTACATTATCATAGAGCTGTTTTAGTACATATCAGAGAGCTGTTTTAGTACATATCAGAGAGCTGTTATAGAACAATATCATACAGTTGTTTAGTACATTATCATAGAGTTGTTTAGTACATTATCATAGAGCTGTTTTAGTACAATATCATAAAGATGTTTGGTACATTATCATTGAGTTGTTAAGTACCTTATTATGGAGCGGTTTTATTAGATGATCATAGAGTGGTTTAATACATTATCATGGAGCTGTTTTAGTACATTATCACAGAGCTGTTTTAGTACATTATCATACAGCTGTTTTGGTACATTAGCGTAAGGTTGCTGGTTCGAATCCCTGAGCCGACCAGGTGAAAAATTCTGTCAATTTGCCCTTGAGCAAAGCACCTTGCCCATGTTGCTCTGGATAAGAGCGTCTGCTAAATGACTAAACCGTCAATGTAAATATGTTGCCCCCATTGGATATATTCAGATATGACATGTATTAGGGCCTCAAAGAGCAAGTAACCAGCCCACCTATTGGCTAATTGATTAAATATCATTGTATGAATTGATGGCCTTTCTGACTTCTTGTGTAACAAATCATATTAGAAAATAACTTGTCTTTTCTAAGTCTAGTAATCAGTGATAACCCCTTTAAAAGGGATTAATGCAGGTTGAGGGTGGCGGGGCCCACTCAACTTAATCATAAGATATTGATAGCCTTAACCATACCACCATCTAGGGTGCCTGGGTGTACGTTTAGTTTGTTGCCCTAGCAATACACAGCTGATTCAAATCATCAAAGCTTGATGATTAGTTGGCTATTTAAATCAGCTGTGTAGTGCTAGGGGGGGACAAAACATGCACTTCTTTGAGGGGGAAGTTTTGAAAGAGAAAAAAACAACTCAACAACAACAACATAATAATAATAAAAACAATAATAATAATAATAATAATAACCAAAACTAACACACCAGACCGATTTATAAATGAATGGATGGTTTCATATTTTGTACCGTCACGATAGAGTTGTTTACTCACATTGATCATTCTGGCAAGCCTTTGTAGGAAGGACAACTTCACTTTGGTAGTCTTCACATCCTCAGCTAGAGGAACAGCCTCAGGTCTGGTGGCGTCCAACGATGTTCTTCTGGCGGCCATTGATGCCTCATTATATCTGTCGAGGAGTTCTTTACTCAAAGACTTGACAAGAATCGTATCAAATGAGTCCTGAGTCGACACGGCCAATTTAAGGATTTTCTCCAAGCCAAAGTCCTCCAACATATGTTTGTACATGGCCCTGTACACTTTATGAATCTTTAGGTTCTCTGTATATGCTTGGGTCTCAGAGGAGCCTGACATTGCACAGAAGACAGATAGGACCTTTGGGATTAGGTCTTGTGACGTGAGTGCAACGTCAACTGGGTACAGATCAGTTTGAGTTGTGATCTTCGACAGATGTCTCAACACAGGCATGCTGATGAGGCTGGTGAAGTCATCATCACTGTCTGAGTTTTCAGAGGATGGGGTTGGAGGTGGGGCATCTTTGACAACATCCGGGCTGGTTGTAATCTGATCACCAACAATGTTCTGAGCTACACCAGAACGACTGGTGGTATCCTCTTTCTCTTCATCAATGTTGGCTCTAAAGCGTCGTGCTACAGTGGAGGTCTCACTGACACGGGAGAGAGACAGCTGAGGGGAACAATTGCCACTCAATAAACTGCCAAGGTCAGTGACATCTGTCAGAGATTCTTGGAGAGATTCTGATATCTTGGTTGCTTTGAGCATCAGAAACCACGGAGTCCATGATCTGGCTTACCATAACTTTATTAATATACAGACTAACTGTGCCACAAAATATTGATGTGGAAGAAGTGCATGACATCCAATCTTCGGACTTGCTAGCCAACACACTGACTCCCTGAGCCAAAGTCATTGACGATAATGAAGGCACAAGGCTAGGAAGAAAGAGGCGCTTCACAGACTCCTCTGCAAACAGCCAAACCAGCTCGTAAGCTGTGGCCTTCCCTGTATCCTCCTTCCTCTTCAGCTAATTAAGGACTGTATTCAATGCACTCTTTCCAGCCGCCACTGTCAAAACCAGAGGGGTCAAGTTGCTGTCAGAAATGATGAAATTGACTTGGTGAGTAAGATCACGGGAGAGAGCACCAATCCTCCCCTGAGATGTGAGCTCCTCCAATCTAGCTATCCTGGCTGTCAGATCATGGTGAGATGTAACTTGCCCTTCTTCCTCTGGATATACCTCCTTCATGGTATCTGCTGTAGCAGACATGGACTTCCTGGCATCACACACCACATTTTTCAGTCGATGACTAAGCATCTCACAAATGGCAGAGGAGTTCTCTCGGGTAATTCAGAAGAGATTGGAGTGCCAGGGAGTGCAAATTCCCACTCCGACATCCTTGATTTGGTTGAAGATGTTGATTTGGCTAATGATGTTAATTTGACTGAGGAAAAAGGCCCCTGTGGCTCTCGCAAGACCAGTTCCTCACCACAATCACTGCTTATATTCTCAATGTACTCCAGCATCATTTCAACCACATTCTCTATTTGTGAAGGCTCTCCTGCTGTCACCATTTGTTACGATCTCGACAGCTCTTTCTGAATGGAAACCAAAAAATGGCTGAGGGATTCTTTGGCTTGAGCCATCATTGCTTTGGCTTGTTTTTTCAGTGTGAAATAGTTTCTCATCTTCATCTTCAGATTGTGGAAAACAGTCTTTGCAGTTGTCCAGATCTTCTTCTCAGATACTTTCACAACAGTCTGGGAGCCTTCGGGTGCGGCCTCGGTAGCTTTGGAGATTTTCTCATCGCGCTCTTGAAGCTTAGAGTCTGCGTGCCATAAAGTAGCAGTGGAAGACTGCAGGAAAGAAAAGGCTCTTCATGTGGTTCACAATTGATCCAACCATTTCAAAAGCTGCTGCAGCTGTATGCTTCAAGGACATGATTGATGTTGCTGGTGACCTTTGATAATCTGTCTGGTGGAGAGATGTTGACTGGCTCGATCTGGGTAAGCTACTGACTGATTTGGTCAGTATTTAAGTGACCTTGTTAGTCGCCTTCATCTGGAACTCTTCACTTGAGAGCTTCTCGATAACAGAGGATGAAGAACTGGACAAAGACATGTCTTCTAGGTAAGACATGAAACTGCTCAAAAAGTCACCGACTTCAAGGGAGTTGTAAGAGGAACTCTCTGCAACAGAGGATATGCATTCTAAATCTGCCACCTCAACTGTACATGGCCACAGTCTGAGATAATACCTATTTGGTGCAGGACTCTAGGTTTGGATCATAGAGAGCCAGTAAAAGTTGCAAGTTCTCACTCTGGCATTTGTGTAGAACACCGAGACCAGCTGACCTCTTGCAGTTCACTCTTACTGAGAAGAGGAGAGATGCGGCTCTGAGTATGATCTAATCTGGATTCAGGTTGCTCTGGTGTTTCCTCTGCTACAAAGGTAGCTGAATCCCTTCTACCAGACAGAGAAGATGAGCTGAGTTCTGCTACGGGGGATTCACTCCTACTTGGTGAAGAAGTATCCAGAGTTGAACCAGGCAGAACATTGGAGCCAGCATGCTCCAGAAGCACAGCACTGGAGATAGTGTGTTCTGGGAGCACAGCACTGGAGTCCATTGTCTCCAGAAATGCTTCCCCTTGGGCTGTAGCTCCATTCATTCTGAGGAATAATTATTTGAGTTTTGCCTGAAGACTGCCGCAGAGTCTACGAGCTGCATGGAATGGTTTCCGCTTTTACATACAATGTCCCACTTGGGGATATCTCTGGGTGCTTGCTGGTTGATCTGATTCAGCTTGCTTCACAATGTCTTTGACATCATCTTTAAAGTTGTTAATTATTTTAGATACCTCAGAATCCACATTGGTCTGTAAGAGCCCAGGGGTCACAGAATCAAGGATCCTGTCAGATGGGCCAGACGTATTCAGCTGGGAGTGGCACTAAATGTAGGGGAAGTGTGAACCAAACCAGATGTAATGCTACTGAACCTTCTCAGTACAATCTCGCTCACAGTCTTTGAGGTTTTAGTCTTGAACTTGGCACTTGGCAGAGAGTCAAGGTTTTTCACCAATGCCTTGCAATAGGCATACAGAGGCCCATTATCAGCAACCATCACTCCTGTGTTCCAATGGCACGTTGTGGCAGAGTTGCAAAGAAAAAGCCATATCTCAGACTGGCCAATAAAAAGAAAAGATTAAGATGGGCAAAAGAACACAGACACTGGACAGAGGCACTCTGCCTAGAAGGCCAGCATCCCGGAGTCGCCTCTTCACTTTTAACGTTGAGACTGGTGTTTTGCGGGTACTATTTAATGAAGCTGCCAGTTAAGGACTTGTGAGGTGTCTGTTTCTCAAACTAGACACTCTAATGTACTTGTCCTCTTGCTAGGTGGTGCACAGGGGCCTCCCACTCCTCTTTCTATTCTGGTTAGAACAGGTCTGCGCTGTTCTGTGAAGGGAGTAGTACACAGCGTTGTACGAGATCTTCAATTTCTTGGCAATTTCTCGCATGGAATAGCCTTCATTTCTCAGAACAAGAATAGACTGACGAGTTTCAGAAGAAAGTTATTTGTTTCTAGCCATTTTGAGCCTGTAACCGAACCCACAAATGCTGATGCTCCAGATACTCAAATAGTCTAAAGAAGGCCAGTTTTATTGCTTCTTTAATCAGGACAACAGTTTTCAGCTGTGCTAACATAATTGCAAATGGGTTTTCTAATGATAAATTAGCCTTTTAAAATTATAAACTTGGATTAGCTAGCACAACGTGCCATTGGAACACAGGAGTGATGGTTGCTGATAATGGGCCTCTGTACGCCTATGTAGATATTCGATAAGAAATCTGCCGTTTCCAGCTACAAAAGTAATTTACAACATTAACAATGTCTACACTGTACTTCTGATCAATTTTATGTTATTTTAATGGACAAAAAATGTGCTTTTCTTTCAGTAACAAGGAACTTTCTAAGTGACCCCAAATCTTTGAACGGCAGTGTATGTTCAGGTCCTCTGGAACAGGAGTCTTCAGTATGCAGGTGATCCACTGCAAGGCCACTGCCAGATGCCAACATTTAAACTTTCACAGCCACTTCTCGAAGTAGCTTAGCCAATTCCCAATCTTCTTTTTATCAATTCATCCAACGTCTTCAAAAACAGTCATCACCTCCTCTATTGCAGGTGGAATGCAGGACTCAACATATAATTGGTCCATTGGATTTGTGTGATCATCGAAAAATCTCTGGACCATGTTGACCATCTGTTCAGTTGTCTGAGTATCAGAGGCAAAAGGGGATGACCGCCCTGAAAGGGTTCTGCTGATAGTCAAAGAGAGGGCAGAGTTGAGCTGTTCACCTCCTTGATAAGGCCAACGGTCAGCTCAGGTGGGCAAGAGGGCAGGATCTCATGGTCAGACAGTTGCTCCTGGACACTGCTGATGATACTGTCTGACATCTCTAGGTGGACTTTCACTGAGCTCTGGGAACTTCAAAATGAACAAGCATTGCATGATCAAATCAATCTCTTACTGATACATTATTTGAAAACAAATCCAACAAACATTGTTATAGATGTCAGATCTTAATTTGACCTCTTTTGTCACAGTAGCAAAATAATCCTGTGGCAGGAAGATTTTAATATCTGAAGAAATACTTAGAATCGCAGCCAGGGGCAGCTGGAAGCTGTGTTTGTATACAATGCACACCATCCTACAATGTACCTTAGGTTACGTGCAGGCTACAGCACATCTGTGAATTCTTATGGACATATTTGTAGAGGTATATGTATTATTCGTTAGGGAAAATCTGTTTTTATATAGTAAATTGCTTTATTATATGTTGTAGGCAAATAATAGGCAGAACAAATTATTGATTTCCTCAGTGCCTGTGTGGTCCAGCAGATACAGCCACTGACTCCAGTACACATATGCCAGAGTCAGTTTGAATCTGACCTTTGACTCATGGATGAATGTAAAAATTTTTCAGCATGGTTACAGGGTTAATACCGTGTGGTTACAGGGTTAAAACAGAAACAACTCAAAGGTTACCAGTTTAGGCATTCATTCAGAGTGGTTAAGGTTAGGGCTATAGTTTGGGGAATGCTCATGAACCTCATGAGTTTGCGCCCAGTGCTGGACGATATAGTGACCAGCCTGATCCTACATTAGGACCAGAAGTTAATAGCATTTATTATTCAAAATTCAAGACGTAAAATTAATAGTCTGATCATTTACACATCAAAGAAAAGTGTCTCAGCTTAACGAAATCATCTTTGGATAGGCACAAGTCATTTTGTCACAGCTTTACAAAATTGAATATCAAAGCCACAGAATACAGGCTTTCAATCCACACCAAAGACCAGAACAATATTGCCAAATTATACATAGCCTAACTATAAAATATGGATGAGCATCTACACTGGGGGAACGTTTATCGTTCTACAGTAGGCCTACTGATCTGTCAATCAACTGATGGCCCAAATCAGCTCATCAACTCAGCCAGGGATACACTATAGCCTATTATGGGGTTTCACACCGTTCATTATGTGACAATGGATTGGCTAACGGATAGCCTACAGAATGAAGCCTATTGGAATATAATCAAATAACAAGAGGCGTATTACAACCATCAATTGCACTAGATTAGATTATCGCCAGCTGATGTCTCGTTAAACCATCAATTCAAGCTAAATTCGCCCGCACAGCTGATCTCAATTGCAACCATTATTGTCATTAAAAAAAATGATATAAAAATGATGTCAGTACTACAGTCCTGCTTACAACCAAAGTTTCAAAATATGTTTGCCCTCTGGTTGGTAGTAATCAGAACAACTTAGTCCTTTTTGAACATACTAATGGTGATGTGTCTATTGGCAAACATTCCATACAATAGAAATCAAGTATTTTATTATTTACCACAGCAAATCTACTGTGGAAATTTACCCGCCCCTTTGTATGAATGGAAACTAATGTTGTTGTAGCCTACTGTTATTATTTTATTTGTTTCCTATTTCTGGTATGGTCATTTCTTATCAAGATCAAGGGTAAAATATCCTCGGACTGTCCATATTTGATCAAACCCAATGCTGAAGTGTGCATTCAGAAGGCAGCCACCCTAACCACTAGACCAGCTCAGGCCACAATTTAGACCTTATGATACACTTGTATGTCGTAGCCTAGTGGAGACCAATATCTATCTTGTGTTATTAAGTTATATAAAATGACGGTTGTTGATGTGTATGGCTGCATTTCAGACACATTTTGGTACATTTGAATGTTGCAGGAATAGGACCTAGGACTAGCGTTTGAGCGAGAGAGAATGATTTTGATAGCAAGCCCTGATCCCAGTGACTACCCCGCATGGAGAGAAAGAAAACTGCTTTTTTTCAGGGACTCACGAGGCTCCTGATGCAGCAGGAAAATTCTCTGTGACAAAAGATTAAGATACGAAATATGTAGTCTAGTATTGTAACTATAATTCACATTTTGGTTGATTTTTTCCCCCTCAACATTAATTCAAATCTGCTCAAATAATGTGAGTTGATACAACATTTTGTACAGCATTAGATGGCGTGGAATGCACCTGCTAGAAAGCTGAGAAATATGTACATTTCAATGGAGAAATGATCAGCGATATCAACACACACATTAACAGCTTGTGGGGAACATACCCCTTTGAAGAGGGCGTGCTGGACCTGAAACCACCAGCCCTGGTGCCACTTCTTCTCCATACACTTCACTTCCTCGATGAGCTCCAGTCTTTCCTGGTCAAAGGCAGCGAAGGATCTCGCCCCTTCTGGGTAAGTCAGTGTCGTCCTCATCAAAGCCCGTCACCCCCAGTATGCAGTCCAGGGCCGGCAGTAGGATATGCAGAGTGGTCTGATTAATAAAAGTCACTATGGTCTTGCACAATTTGACAAGTTGTTCCTTGGTCATCTGTATGGAACAAACAGAAGAAAGTTTGTCAATGCAGCTGTGATATTTTAGATCATGAACGGAAAGCATTTGATCAACATAGTTTTTCTTGTCTGCGACAAACTTGGATCAAGTCTGATATGACAGATTAATGAATGTAATATTAGACCATAATTCCACGGCTAATCCATTTCTCTGAATTCAATTAAATAATACCATCACTCCCACATCCAATGTCAAAGGCCGATGGGGAAACGTATAGGATTTCTGAATCGTTTATAGAGCGAAAATAAATAAAAAATAAAATTAAAAAATAAACATGTTTCAGTTTTTAGTTGGTGTTTAGTTCCTTCTGCATAAATGTTGGAAAATGTTGCACATATCACACACAGACGACAGAAACACAGGACATATGACATACTCATCAGTGAGATTGCACAGGAATGATATGAGGATTGGGTAGCAGTACTCAACCATCTCATCCTTGTTGCCTGGGGCGAATGCAGCCTTAAGAGGTTTTTTTCTCCAGGAGATCGATTACAGATCCTCTGCCCAGGTGTTTATTCCTGAATCCTAAAGATGTGAGTGCCGTTGAGAAAGTACAAGAAAATGTAAGAGAAATCTATATGTTTCTCTCTCAATACTATACTCTGAAACTGACTTAATATAATTGTTTTATAGGTCTATTTGAATAAAACCATCCATGTAACCTTTCATACTGACTACACTATTTGACTACAATTAGACTACAGTTTCATTGAAAACAGATGACAACCTGCACATCACAGACAGATATAGAGAACCCATGGTATAGGCCTAAATCTCTGAGCTGCATCCTTGTCAGTGCCCTGTTCCCCTGACTTCTTGGCACTAATCTTCCATTTCCTTTTCTTGGCCTCCATTTTGTGCTGGGCCACCGGTTCTTCCTCATCATCATCCCTCTTTACTGCCTACAAGAATTCAGGAATTCGAAAAGGTCCATGTCTGATTAGATACCTGCAAAGGACATCACATTAATCAGCGCTAACTTGATGATTGTGAATGACTGAGAAAATGGTAGGCCTAGATTTTGAGGCATTATGTTCAAGCAAATGCCCGCTTAGATTACTAATTTCTTTTTTTACATTGCCCAATATTTCATGCACTTTTAAGTTGGTTGCCAACCGCCATATAAAGTCCAAAGAAGAAGAAGCCTGAAGGAGGAGAGATGACTAGAAACAAACTCGGTTTACCCTTTTATCTATGGATTAATTGTCGGTGTAGATGACATTGTGCATTTCAGGTAAAATAACAAAGCAATGTTTATATCCCAGGACAAATTAGCTCGCAACAGCAAGCTATCTAGCTAGCTAAATTGCCATACATTTCTTATTCTTTTCGACCTGTCCCCAAATTAAAATAGTTGGTTCAGAGTTTGTTTTGATATTTCAACCTGCTTGTCCTCATCGCGTCTGGTGTGGCTGGACAAAATCAACATGCGCGAGATGGCGCACGCGCACGCCCGGTCTAGTCAGCATGTTACGCTTTTATTCATTAGTCATCATCAAACCCAAAACCTCAGACAAACTCAAAACCTCAGACAAACCCAAAAGCTTTGGAAGGCTTTTTCCAAACCTGCTTTACAATCAAACCCCATTATTATCAGCAGCCCTCCAGAACACTTGCCCGTAGACTACGATATTGTTCAGTATATCTTTTGGAAGTTTAGTCAATTTAGTGTGTAGGCAACACTGAAAATGTTTACTCAAATGAATGGGGAAGAAAGGGCTATCCAGATGAATGAATACATAAATAGGCCTATGCTAAATTGCAGTTAGGCCCATTTCCCATACAGTTTTCTATGTCAGTGTCTTCAGCATCACAGAAACACCAGCTTCATCCACATGAAATAGGAGATTGAAGGCTCAATCTGTTTTAGTTGTTTTGTTTTGTTATAGACAAACCTGCCTGGACCTATAGTTTGATATTGATAATAATGATCAGGCTATACATGCCTGCAAACCTTTTAAAAAAGTTGGATATAAATATTTTTTCTCTTCAATAACAGTATTTTCAAACCGTTTAAAAATGAATCAAAATATTGCAGTTTATAGGCACGTAAATTTTACTAAAGCCTATCCACTAGATGGCAGTATTTACCTGTCTGTAACAAAAGGCAACTCAATGTTGCAAAGATACTGTACCTAACTAGGCTGTTTTAATTCGGTCTACTTCCAACTGATTGTCGCATACATGGTCAAAATAAAAGTTAGGCTACATTTAAGTAGGGTAGCTTGTCTGATTTAACTTTCAGGGATGTTTAGTACCTAGGCCTACATTGTAACCTAAACATGATCCAATGAGCCAGTTCTGAAAATCTCACATTTTCAGAAGTAAGGTCTACCTTGTTAGGTCTACCTAAGGTCTACTTAGTAAGGTCTACCTTGTTTTCATCCATACTTGCATGACGAAATGAGCCATGAATGCAAATGTCCACTGTTACGGATTTCAAGTCCTGCTGCCTACTTCATCACCTGATGCCGTGACCTGACAAATCTGTTATTGTCATCACTGCTTGTAGGGTAGGAGTTGTTTTGGTACTGAAGCAGAATTCAGGTGCAATTGCATTAGGAAAAGAAATACGTTGGCTGGATCGACTGTCGACTTCGATGGCGTTTTGCTTTCACAGAAACTTGGGTGATTCAAATACAATAGAGTAAAGTGTACAGCGCAACACCGCTCAAAGATATGGCAGACATCACCCTCACATTTGCCAAGACCTGATTTGATTTAATTATTATACATACACATTCAATATTGTTTACCTAACTAATAGTCTTTGAAACACACATATTTGCCATCTACCCATCTGTCTGGAATATGTACATTTAAATACTGAACTGATTAAGATGTTGAAAAACACTTTCTGGATGAAAATGAACAGGGCCCATATTGATAAAGTCTCAGTAGGAGTGCTGATCTAGGATCACTTCCTCCCATGTCCATGTAATCTTATTTATTCTGATCTAAAAGGCAAAACTGATCCTCGATCAGCACTCTGACAGGCCCAGGCATTGAATCAAATGGAGTGAATTCTAGGAAAATGCTGGACATACTTTCTGGAGGGGCAGAAGGACCTGCCACATCTTTCCCAGATCGCCACTCCACCTGCCATTTACATACTGCCCCTCCTCCACAGGGGTCAGATAGCATGCTTCTATCTTACAGGAGTCTGGGAAGTTTCCTGTGTGTTGAAGTCACACGATGCAGTAAGAGTAGCACAAGCTCTGTCTGGTGGGAGGACTTTCATCTCAGTAGACGGTACAGTGGGCCAATGTGTTTACCACAGAGAAGTTATGTTGATGTCTCCATAGTGATACCTTGTAACCCAACCTGTTATATTGTGATACCTTGTAACCCAACCTGTTACATTGTGATACCTTGTAACCCAACCTGTTACATTGTGATACCTTGTAACCCAACCTGTTACATTGTGATACCTTGTAACCCAACCTGTTACATTGTGATACCTTGTAACCCAACCTGTTACATTGTGATACCTTGTAACCCAACCTGTTACATTGTGATACCTTGTAACCCAACCTGTTATATTGTGATACCTTGTAACCCAACCTGTTACATTGTGATACCTTGTAACCCAACCTGTTATATTGTGATACCTTGTAACCCAACCTGTTACATTGTGATACCTTGTAACCCAACCTGTTACTGTCATAGCATGTAACCAAGCCCTTAACATTGGAACTATGCAGGGCCTCAAAATCTGTTCGTACAGTGGGGTGAACGAGAGTACCAGCGTGTGTGTCCATGCACATGTGTTACTCTACCTTTGAAGTGGTTGCATTTACATAATTTAGCGGACACTTATCGAAAACCAATTAGGGTTAAGTGCCTTACTCAATGGCACAGACAGATTTTTCAACTACTCAACGATGAGAACCAGCGACCTTTCGGTTACTGGCCCAACGCTGTTAACCGCCAGGCTACCAAGTGGTTGGTGTCTATCTCGATTTGGCTGATCACTCCAGGATGTCTGAGGACGGCCCCCTCATAACATGGTATCTGTAGGATGCCCTTCCTATCCACCAGTGGAGCAACGTATCACATCACCAGATGATACAAAATGGCACATCATAGCAGAACGTTTTGAAATGTAAACCAAGATGAGTGTTTCTCACAGGAGGTTGGTGGCACCTTAATTGGGGAGGATGGGCTCGTGGTAATGGCTGGAGCAGAATAGGTGGAACGGTATCAAATACATCAAACACATGGTTTCCTTGAGTTTGAGGCCATTACATTTGCTCTGATCGGGCCATTACTATGAGCCACAGCCACTCAGCCTCCTGCTCCGTCTCAAACCACTTCCACCTACTGAACATCACCCAGTTCTATGGCATGTGCTAAATTGTGAGCTCTGATGTTACCTCCAGCTTTTAGGGCATGTCCAGTCGACACGCTGTCTCCCATCCATCACCCATGTTAGCAGATCTTCCCAAACCTGTGAAGGTACGACATACTACGGTCAACCCATTCTATAGACTGCTCTTTTTGATATATTCATTACCAATGGTATGCAATAAGAATGAGATTCTGGATTGAAACATATAGGCACATCTGCCTATATGTGTGCACTTCAAGTGTTAAAGAGAGATCCCCAAATGAGATAGACAGCCGTTTTCATTTTTCAAAAGCAACTGTGGTAAAGTATGTTGCCCTATTTGTTTTAATGTTATATTCCAGTGTTATCTATACTGAAGTTAATGATTATTGCTTTTCAGTATGACAGAAGCCCCATTGAACTGTTGGCAGACAGTTCAATAATGACATAAAATCCTCTTCCGTGGGTTGCCAAAGTGGGCGTCGCTGTAGCCCAGACAAACCCCACCATTGACCAGCGCCACCAGATGCAACTGGATCTGACTGGTTATCTACTCTAAAGGGTGCCTGAGGAAGGCACGACGCATCAAGGACCCCACACACTGCAGCCATGAGCTGTTTTCTCCCTTATCGGAGCATGAGGGCCAACAGGCTCAGAGAGTTTCTGTCTACAAGCCTGCTGAACACTTGAACTGGACTGACCACCTGTCCTTATTCTCCGCACACATGCACACACACTAAGTATACAAAACATTAAGAACACCTATTTCCATGACATAGACTGACTAGGTGAAAGCTGTGATCCCTTATTGATGTCACTTGTTAAATCTACTTCAATCAGTGTAGATAAAGTGGGAGACAGGTTAAAGAAGGATTTTTAAGCCTTGAAACAATTGAGACATGGCTTGTGTGTGTGTGTCATTCAGAGGGTGAATGGGCTAGACAAAAAAATGTATTTCAAGAACTGCAATGCTACTGGGTTTTTCACACTGAACAGTTTCCCGTGTGTACCACCCAAACAGTCCACCACCCAAAGGACATCCAGCCAACTTGACACGACTGTGGGAAGCATTGGAGTCAACATGGGCCAGCATCCCGGTGGAACGTTTTTGACACATTGTAGAGTCCATGCCCTGATGAATTGAGGCTACTCAATATTAGGAAGATGTTCCTAATGTTTGGTATACTCAGTGTACATTCATACTACACACACAAGCACAACTGCTGCTGCCAGACTCATATTATACTGCTCAAAATACACTGCCCACCCCACTTACGTGTAAATATTGGGGGGGAGAATTGTGCCTTTCTGTACTATAATGATGCTAAAATGTTTATTCTATTCTACAGAGTAATTTTCTTTTTGTATTCTTATCTTGTATTTCTTATTGTTGTTGCATTGTCCAGAAGGAACCTGTAGCGTTTCGTTGTACGATGTATACCATGCGTATCCGGTACATACAACTAAATAACATTTGAAACCACATACCAGTCTTTCTACCCAAGCCCATAGACCTTTATTTTTTCAGGGACAGTGTACATTAACATTTTCAGGAAAGGTGCCGGTTTTAGGCAACAGGCTAATTTTCAACCTTTGTCCTTCAGTCTAGCACTCCCCCATATGCAAAACATTAACCAAACAGCAGGAGTAGCATTCAGTGGGCTTTAACAGATCCTTTAACTGATGAATGCAATAGTGTAACTACACGGAGTATCTGACATGGAGGTGTTACCTGAGTACATGTTGAGTCGTAGGTGGGTGACTGCCTGGATAGGTAATGGGAAAGTTATGACAGGAGTCCCGAGTATCCAGGCTTCGGCTCAACCATCCCACACAATAGCAATCAGTCAATAAAATCAAGAACTATCATCAGGAATCACACGATATGAGGGGGGCGTTGCCCAACCCACTTGTTTCAGCTGTCATAGGAACAAGCTCCTCATCACTCAGAGCGCAACTGTCAAACGGTTGATCGTTGAGCGTCTCCAGTGTCAAAGGGCGAGTAATTCCGCTAAAGGACATGTTCACATCCAGGCTATGTATCCTGCAGCCAGTGATTTACCCATTGATTTTTTGCCAAATGTTTATTACAACAGTCTTACCCCCATCATACCTCAAAACCTACGGTTACTCCACTGCTTATTTTTTAGCATTCCTCACAAGGATACAACGTATAGCCGCAATACCTGCCATGTTAATTTATGGACGGCTGGTCCACGCAGCCCCATAGCTCCCTCAGTGGCCTCACACTGCACAACATAAGCTTAAACTTGACTGTCGTGAACAATAGCCTATATTGGGCACATATCCCATGGTGGATTTATACACAAGCAAATACATTACCTGTCAATTCCACTCAACATTTAATAATTGGATCAGGACATTTTCCAGTGTGCAAAAACCCCCATTGAAAACTACCATTACAGAGGCCCAAAAGCAATCTGAAAAAGCCCCCTAGCACCACAAGTTGTAGGATGTGGCAATACAACTGATCAGTCATCAAAGCTGCTCCAAGTCTTCAGTTACTCAAGTTAATGGTCCTTCTTCCTGAAAGGATATTAGTCTGTAGACCAGGGCTCTCCAACTGTTTCTGGAGAGCTACCGTCCTGTAGGCTCACTCCAACCCTCATCTAGCGCACCCCATTCTAATAATTAGCTGATAAACTGAATCAGGTTAGTTACAACAGGGATAGGAAAACACCTAAAGGAGGCTAGCTCTTCAGGAACAGGGTTGGAGCCCTGGGCTAGACCATCATGTATGGGATTGGCATGACTGACCACCCTATCCCCAGAGAATACAGAGCAATGACATTGAGAGTAGACTCATTTATTTTGTCATCTGCACTCTACAGTTGGAATTCGGGGAATTCAAAAACAACGTCTTTGCCTGTGAGCTTCTTGTAGACACCGGAGAAGGTCTCAACCTGAAAATAAAGGCAACCACTGGTTAACCACTGCATAGACTGCAACATTTACAGGTTATGATGATCTGTACAACCACTGGTTAACCACTGCATAGACTGCAACATTTACAGGTTATGATGATCAATATATCAATTGCATATGACAACACAAAATTCATGCATTTGGCACAAGACATTTGCAGCACATAAACCATTTGAGACATCAGTCAGGAGAAGTTGTACACCGCATGGTTTAGCCCCCCAGTCATGGCCCAAAGGGCTCTGGGAAGATGTAGGAATATACAGAACGCCGTCCTCACCAGCCCGAAGGCCGGGGACAAAGCTTGCTCTCCAACGTCGTGGAACGGGACTGTACGTCACAGCACTGTGAAGTACTACGCTCCCATACGCCGCAAGGACAGAGCCATTTGAGAGCAACCTCACCGGATGTCCACGTTGGGGATAAGGTGGGTTAACAAACTGCGACACGACTCACTTTATGTTCCACATTGTTCTGCTGAGCCTTGTCAAGGTGGACCTTGATGAGCCGACTGCTGTCCAGTTTCACGCGGATCCTCTTGCCAACAATCTCACTGGGGAAGACCAGGTCTTCAAGGATGGCATCGTGCACGGCGGTCAGAGTACGGCTGGAGAAACAAATCACAACGTGCATTAGACATTTGAGGTAATTACAGATTTGTTCTAAACCTTGAAAACTATTTTTCCTACAATCAGTCTCATTCAAAATCATAGGAAGGTTATTTATGCATGTCTGTATGCATGTATGGAAAGGGCAACAATCAAATAGCTATACAGGTATTTTGAAATCTGATTTTTTTTAATTTATTTTTTTATGTATTTTACCAGGCAAGTTTACTGAGAACACATTCTTACTTACAGCAACGACCTGGGGAGTAGTTACAGGTGAGAGGATGAATGAGACAATTGGAAACTGGGGATGATTAGGTGACTATGATGGTACGAGGGCCAGATTGGGAATTTAGCCAGGACACTGGGGTTAAAACACCTACTCGTAGGGTAACGCAAGGTAATAGGAAGGAAAGTTGATGTTGCATTATATGGTTTGTCCCCGTTTAATCTTGTAGCTATATAATAACCTATTATAAAATCCCATTAAAAGCATACGACATGGTGTTAGTACAATTGTACACCGCATGGTTTAGCCCCCCAGTCATGGCCCAAAGGGCTCTGGGAAGATGTAGGAATATACAGAACGCCGTCCTCACCAGCCCGAAGGCCGGGGACAAAGCTTGCTCTCCAACGTCGTGGAACGGGACTGTACGTCACAGCACTGTAAAGTACTACGCTCCCATACGCCACAAGGACAGAGCGATGCGAGAGCAACCTCACAGGATGTCCACGTTGGGTCCAAATACGGTGTGCAAGTATGGCAGCATCAAATATGGCACAACAATTTGAACTTCTAAACCTAGCACCCATTTGCTCTAACTTTAAAACTACAATCCATTCTCTTCCATACAGTATATAGTCGAGGACATGCAGGTCTGACAACAGAACTCACCTCCTGGGACGCTTCTGCTTATTCTTGATACGGCTTTTCCTGGTTGGTTTGGGCAGGATTCTCCTCTGCAAGTTCAAAAAATATCAAGGATTACCAATTTACACAGGCAGACTTTTAAAGCCCAACAAGCATTCTAAATAAATCATGTACACCGCATGGTTTAGCCCCCCAGTCATGGCCCAAAGGGCTCTGGGAAGATGTAGGAATATACAGAACGCCGTCCTCACCAGCCCGAAGGCCGGGGACAAAGCTTGCTCTCCAACGTCGTGGAACGGGACTGTACGTCACAGCACTGTGAAGTACTACGCTCCCATACGCCACAAGGACAGAGCCATGTGAGAGCAACCTCACCGGATGTCCACGTTGATATTATACTACACTCACAGCATAGAAACATGTATATTTGAGCACTAAAGATGTCTGTTAATAGACTTCTCCAAAAGAACCAAGCTAACCGACAGCGGGGTCACCGCAACAGCTCTGCAAACTGCCCCTGCAACTTGTGGAAAACAGGACAGCGAGACAACATCACCCTAACCTGTGCAACGAAGACAACGTGTTTTCCACTGAACTTCTTTTCCAGCTCCCTCACGAGTCGCACCTGAATCTTCTGGAAAGATTTCAGCTGGGGCACAGGGACAAAGATGATGATGGCTTTCCTGCTACCACCAACTTCAATTTCCTGAGGGAGAGGATAGCATTTCAGTTAGAACACAAACTGAGGCAAATACAAACACTTCAATAGATGCTTTGAGTGCTTCAGCTGTCTGAAAGAAATTCTATGCACTGCATGGTTTAGCCCCCCAGTCATGGCCCAAAGGGCTCTGGGAAGATGTAGGAATATACAGAACGCCGTCCTCACCAGCCCGAAGGCCGGGGACAAAGCTTGCTCTCCAACGTCGTGGAACGGGACTGTACGTCACAGCACTGTAAAGTACTACGCTCCCATACGCCACAAGGACAGAGCGATGCGAGAGCAACCTCACAGGATGTCCACGTTGGGGTTAAACTCAAACACAGCTCCTTTTACTACATCAGACAAACTCCTACCACATTCATCTTCAGTTATCCAAAAATGGTCTGAGCAAACAGTCAGAATGAAGGCAAGTTCAAGACATGTAGTATAGGATCCTTACCTTTGCAGCAGTGATGTTCAGCTCCCTCAGCTGAGCCTTCATGTCTGAGTTCATCTCCAGCTCCAGTAGAGCCTAGAAAGAAGGCTGATATGTTGAATATTGCATACAGCATTAGCCAAGCGACTAAGGAAGTTTTCTATAAAGTGCCATATATTGACAGATTTGCCATAGCTTACCTGGGAAATTCCAGACTCGAACTCATCTGGCTTTTCGCCATTGGGCTTCACGATTTTGGCGCTGGTACTGAACATGGCCTATGTCTCTGGAATGAATGAAAGACAAGACTACCATTTGAGCATACTCCCGAGTCCTGCATGTCTTTGGACATCATGCACTGTTTCAGGTAATGTAGTATCGACACTGAAACTAACCAACGTTAGCCGAGTGGTCCATGCCGACTCCATCACACCATCAGGCATGCAGTTACTAGCTAGCGCTATCGGCTAAGGTTGATCAAACGAAGTCGACAATGGCTGATTTCACTTACAGATTTAAAATACAAACGACGTTAGCTAGCTAGCAACCATGCCATCATAAACAACCTAACAAGTAATTATTGCATCAAACAATGTACAAGGAGATAGGGTCGCATGTTCCAAGTTAACTACTTAACATTTGCTAGCTAACGTTAGCCAGTTTGCCGTCTTTAAACCAGGTTCATTATCAAATGGCTAACGTTAGCTAGCAACGAACTCAGACAGTACTCAACCATACTTCAGGCTAAACAACTGTCAGGACACTTAAAAGGAAAATATTAAAACGGTTAAAAAGCCACTAGTCGACGAACTACAGGCAATTCTTACAAGAACACATGGGCCTCAACGCGCCAGCTATGCTCCTTCCAGTTTTCATGTGAGGTCTATCCTGAAACACTTCATACAATTCATTACACAACGGCCATCCAAAACCTTAAATATAATAATCTAACGCATCAACAGTCTTAGATGAACTCTGATACAAGAACGAGGAAATTCTGTGCACATTTACAACAGTTTGACAAGAAATTCCGACCAGTGGGAGCATTATCTTGACCTACCTCGATCAACGACGGCCAGGGAAGAGGCAGGAATCTCGCGAGAGAAGTATACAAGTACGTCGTGGAAGGAATCATGGGAACACGGAAGTATGATTTTTAACGCCAACAGATCAGTGCAGCAGATATCGTGAACTTTGAAGTAATTAATGTAAATACCGAGTCCAAAATAAGCATGTCAGCGTAGGTCATGTTCAAATGTATAGCTAACTTCTAGAGTTGTGTGTTGACATTACGGTTGTCAGGTAGTAGCTAGCAAAATGTGTTTGTTTTGGGTTAGTGGTCTAGCAAGCTAGCCACTGTTTACATACCTGCATTTGTTTCCAATGATGGCTAGCTAATAGTTGTCCTTGCATTTTAACACATAGCTAGTTAGTTTGTTCAACTTGTTCACATTTCTGAAATTAAGACAATGACCGGTGCTTCCACTTTTAAGTAATTGCTGGTCTAAGTGATGTTCAGGTTACCCGTTCTTTATAGTATAATACACAGGGAAGTCTGCATTGGCACAGAGGAGATGGTGAAAGGCAAATTCTTCTACGCTGTGAGGAAAGGATTCAATCCTGGAGTTTACCAAACTTGGTGAGCTGTGTAGTAGTTACCCAGCTAGGGAGCTAGTTACCACTGTGTCTTTAAACACATTTTGTCATTTCTATTCACATTGAATATCATGTGTTTACTTTTTCAGGGATGAATGTAAGAGCCAAGTAGACAAGTTCCCATATGCCAGCTACAAGAAGTTTGCTGCTGAAAAGGATGCCTGGGCTTTCGTCAGAGGCAAAGCAACGTCGATAACACCAGACGTGTCAGAGGGTAGATCGATGGCTATGTTCTTTCTCTATGGGTCACTGTACTTGTAAAATGACAATACAATGGGTACTGTTGTTACTGGCTTTAGGAATGGGCAGCCTATCTTGTCATTAGACAAGTAGTGCACCATTCAGGCACAGCAGAATCAGACTTCTACTCAGACCAAGGTATTATCTTTCAGGAACCAGCTATGAGGCAACACTCCCAAGAAGGGCCCCGGAGGCCCTTGAGTATATTCCCATTGGTCAGAAGAGACACTATAATCACGTGGAGGAGGAGAAGGAGAAGGAGAAGGAGGTGGTGTCCCCTGCCAAACGAGCTAAGCCTTCCCAGGAGGCATCTCAAGACAGCTGCGCATCTTCAAAGAGCTCTGATGGATTCACCTACATGGGTAAATATACCTGTTACTCCTTCAAATCGTATTTCTTGTTTTGGTTTAGAAATGTAAAACATACTTTTTGTGAACAATTATTTTTAGTATATTCCATATAAGGCAACATAAAATCAGTAAATACAGCAGTACACATCAAAAAGTAATAATAAATAAAGCAAAGAATCAAGAAGGAAAACACAATGTTTGACTGTCATATATACACATACCTATGCACAAATAAACCCCAAACTTACAAATATAGCTTATAGTAGCAGCAAATATCCTATAATGATGATTGAAAACCAATTAAACATGATTAAGACAACAGTCTTTTCCCAGGTGATGCAGTGGTGGTGTACACAGACGGCTGCTGTTCAGGCAATGGGAAGCCCGGAGCACGAGCTGGGATCGGGGTGTACTGGGGACGTGACCATCCTCTGTGAGTAGGCCTGGGTCTGTGGTTATAACTCATAGACTGTTTGACACTACAGTGGGTTGGTTTTCATGTGGACTCTTTACTGTAGGAATGTAGCAGAACCACTGGATGGAAGACAGACCAACCAGAGGGCAGAATTACAGGCAAGTACCCGTGTTTGTCTTATTTGTTTTAATTCTGAACTCTCTTAACCAGATTGCTGTTATTTGAATGGAATTGCCACAGCAACCTTTGGATTGTAACCCCACAGAGATTTAATCCCACATTTTGCTTCTGAATGGCACAGGCAGCCTGTAAAGCCTTGGAGCAGGCCAAAGAGATGGACATCAAGAAGTTGGTACTCTATACAGACAGCAAGTTCACCATTAATGGTACGTGTGTGCTGCTTATAGCACTTTACTAACACTCAATCAGCAAAGGACTGACTGATTGTGACATGGCTTTGTGTGATGCTGCAGGCATGATGCAGCATCTAACGTTACTTGCTAGGCCTGCTAATGCGACTATCTTAATGACTATTGTGATGTTTCTTCCAGGCGTCACCAGCTGGGTGAAGAACTGGAAGCTGAACAACTGGAGGCTCAAATCTGGTGGCCCTATCATCAACAAAGAGGACTTTGAAAAACTTGACAAGTTAAATGAAGAGCTGGAGGTTGTATGGGTAAATATCAATGACGCCTGTTGCTCTACATATCTGTTAATATTTTCACTTCAAGTGTAGTGGGTTTCAAAGAATAGAACATAGTTTCCCAAACTATGGATGATGATTGGGTCACGTGTCCTGTGTGGTTCAGTTGATAGAGGTTGTGGGTTCGATTCCCACGGGGGACCAGTGTGAAAATGTATGGGCTTACTAATGTAAGCTGCTCTCGATATGACTAAAATATAGAAATATGTGAGGTCTCCTGATTTGAAAATGGTTTTAGAACACCAATTCATTCAAGGGTTTTTCTTTATTTTTACTATTTTCTACATTGTAGAATAAGTTTAGACATCAAAACTATGAAATAACATATATTGAATCATGTAGTAACCAAAAAAGTGTTAAACAAATCAAGATATATTTTATATTTGAGATTCTTTAAAGTAGCCAACCTTTTCCTTGATGACAGCTTTGCACACTTCGCATTCTTTCAACCCGTTTCGTGAGGTAGTCACCTGGAATGCATTTCAATTAACAGGTGTGCCTTGTTAAAAGTTCAGTTGTGGAATTTCTTTCCTTAATGCATTTAAGCTGATCAGTTCTGTTGTGACATGGTAGGGGTGGTATACAGAAGATAGCCCTATTTGGTAAAAGAACAAGTCCATATTATGGCAAGAACAGCTCAAATAAGCAAAGAGAAACGACAGTCCATCGTTACTTTAAGACATGAAGGTCAGTCAATCCGGAAAATGACAAGAACTTTGAAAGTTTCTTCAAGTGCAGTCGCAAAAACCATCAAGCGCTATGATGAAACTGGCTCTCTTGAGGACCACCAATGGAAAGGAAGACCCAGAGTTACCTCTGCTGCAGAAGATAGGTTCATTAGAGTTACCAGCCTCAGAAATTGCAGTCCAAATAAATGCTTCACAGAGTTCAAGTAACAGACACATCTCAACATCAACTGTTCAGAGGAGACTGCGTGAATCAGGCCTTCATGGTCGAATTGCTGCAAAGAAACCACTACTAAAGGACACCAATAAGGAGAAGAGACTTGCTTGGGCCAAGAAACACGATCAATGGACATTAGAACGGTGGAAATTTGTCCTTTAGTCTGATGAGTACAAATTTGAGATTTTTGGTTCCAACCGCCGTGTCTTTGTGAGACGCAGAGAAGGTGAACGGATGATCTGCATCTGTGGTTCCCACTGTGAAGTATGGAGGAGGAGGTGTGATGGTGCGGGGGTTCTTTGCTAGTGATACGGTCTCTGATTTATTTATAATTCAAGGCACACTTAACCAGCATGGCTAACACAGCATTCTGCAGCGATACGCCATCCCATCTGGTTTGCGCTTAGTGGGAATGTAATTTGTTTTTCAAGTTGGACCACAGAGTGAAGGAAAGCAGCCAACAAGTGCTCAGCATATGTGGGAACTCCTTCAAGCATTCCAGGTGACTACCTCATGAAGCTGCTTGAGAGAATACCAGGAGTGTGCAAAGCTGTCATCAAGGCAACTTGATGTGGCTACTTTGAAGAATCTATAATATTTTTTAATTTGTTTAACATTTTTGGTTACTACATGATTCCATGTGTTATTTCATAGTTTTGATGTCTTCACTATTATTCTACAATGTAGAAAATAGTAAAAATAAAGATAAACCCTTGAATGAGTAGGTGTGTCCAAACTTTTGACTGGTACTGTGTGTGAGATATATATTACACATACACACACAGTATCTTTAGGACTTTTTCCACATTGTTAGGTTACAGACTTACTCAAATTGATTAAATAGTTGTTTACCCTCAATCTACACACAATACCCCATAATGACAAAGCAAAAACAGGTTTTTATAAATTATTGCTAATTTATAAAAAATGTACTTCACACATTTACATAACTATTCAGACCCTTTACTCAGTACTTTGTTGAAGCACCTTTGGCAGCGATTACAGCCTCGACTCTTCTTTGGTATGACGCGACAAGCTTGGCACACATGTATTTGGGGAGTTTCTCCCATTCTTTTCTGCAGATTGTCTCAAGCTCTGTCAGGTTGTGTGGGGAGTGTTGCTGCACAGCTATTTTCAGGTCTCTCCAGAGATGTTGGATCCAGTTAAGTCCGGACTATGTCTGGGCCACTCAAGGACATTCAGAGACTCAACCCGAAGCCACTCTTTCATTGTCTTGGCTGTGTGCTTAGGGTTGTTGTCCTGTTGGAAGGTGAACCTTTGTCCCTGAGTGCTCTGGAGTAGGTTTTCATCAAGGATCTCTACTTTGCTCCATTAATCTTTGCCTCGATCCTGACTAGTCTCCCAGTCCCTGCCGCTGAAAATAATCCCCACAGCATGATGCTGCCACCACTATGCTTCACCGTAGGGATGGTGCCAGGTTTCCTCCAGACGTGACGTTTGGCATTCAGGCCAAAGAGTTAAATCTTGGTTTCAAGGCCCTTTTCCCCCGATTGCTCAGTTTGACCGGGCGGCCAGCTCTTAGAAGAGTCTTGGTGGTTCCAAACTTCTTCCATTTAAGAATTATGGAGGCCACTGTGTTGTTGGGGATTGTCAATGCTGCAGAAATGTTTTGCTACCCTTCCCCAGATCTGTGCCTCGACACAATCCTGTCTCGGAGCTACATACAATTCCTTTAACCTCATGATTCGTATTTTGTTCTGACATGCACTGTCATCTGTGGGACCTAATGTAGACAGGTGTGTGCTTTTTCAAAATCATGTCCAAACAATTGAATTTACCACAGGTGGACTCAAAGTTGTAGAAACATCTCAATGATGATCAATGGAAACAGGATGCACCTGAGCTCAATGTCAAGTGTCATAGCAAAGGGTCTGAATACTTAAATACATGTTTTTTTTTATACATTTGCAAACATTTCTAAAAAAAACTGTTTTGCTTTCTTATTATGGGTTATTGTTTGTAGATTGCTGAGGAAAAAGATAAATGTAATACATTTTAGAATAAGGCTGTAACGTAACAAAATGTGGAAAAAGTCAAGGGGTCTGAACACTTTCCAAAGGCACTGTGTATGTGTGTGTGTGTGTATATATATATATATATATACACTGCTCAAAAAAATAAAGGGAACACTTAAACAACACAATGTAACTCCAAGTCAATCACACTTCTGTGAAATCAAACTGTCCACTTAGGAAGCAACATTGATTGACAAAAAATTTCACATGCTGTTGTGCAAATGGAATAGATAACAGGTGGAAATTATAGGCAATTAGCAAGACACCCCCAATAAAGGAGTGGTTCTGCAGGGGGTGACCACAGACCACTTCTCAGTTCCTATGCTTCCTGGCTGATGTTTTGGTCACTTTTGAATGCTGGCGATGCTTTCACTCTAGTGGTAGCATGAGACGGAGTCTACAACCCACACAAGTGGCTCAGGTAGTTCAGCTCATCCAGGATGGCACATCAATGCGAGCTGTGGCAAGAAGGTTTGCTGTGTCTGTCAGCGTAGTGTCCAGAGCATGGAGGCGCTACCAGGAGACAGGCCAGTACATCAGGAGACGTGGAGGAGGCCGTAGGAGGGCAACAACCCAGCAGCAGGACCGCTACCTCCGCCTTTGTGCAAGGAGGAGCAGGAGGAGCACTGCCAGAGCCCTGCAAAATGACCTCCAGCAGGCCACAACTGTGCATGTGTCTGCTCAAACGGTCAGAAACAGACTCCATGAGGGTGGTATGAGGGCCCGACGTCCACAGGTGGGGGTTGTGCTTACAGCCCAACACCGTGCAGGACGTTTGGCATTTGCCAGAGAACACCAAGATTGGCAAATTCGCCACTGGTGCCCTGTGCTCTTCAGATGAAAGCAGGTTCACACTGAGCACGTGACAGAGTCTGGAGACGCCGTGGAGAACGTTCTGCTGCCTGCAACATCCTCCAGCATGACCGGTTTGGCGGTGGGTCAGTCATGGTGTGGGGTGGCATTTCTTTGGGGGGCCGCACAGCCCTCCATGTGCTCGCCAGAGGTAGCCTGGCTGCCATTAGGTACCGAGATGAGATCCTCAGACCCCTTGTGAGACCATATGCTGGTGCGGTTGGCCCTGGGTTCCTCCTAATGCAAGACAATGCTAGACCTCATGTGGCTGGAGTATGTCAGCAGTTCCTGCAAGAGGAAGGCATTGATGCTATGGACTGGCCCGCCCGTTCCCCAGACCTGAATCCAATTGAGCACATCTGGGACATCATGTCTCGCTCCATCCACCAACGCCACGTTGCACCACAGACTGTCCAGGAGTTGGCGGATGCTTTAGTCCAGGTCTGGGAGGAGATCCCTCAGGAGACCATCCGCCACCTCATCAGGAGCATGCCCAGGCATTGTAGGGAGGTCATACAGGCACGTGGAGGCCACACACACTACTGAGCCTCATTTTGACTTGTTTTAAGGACATTACGTCAAAGTTGGATCAGCCTGTAGTGTGGTTTTCCACTTTAATTTTGAGTGTGACTCCAAATCCAGACCTCCATGGGTTGATAAATTTGATTTCCATTGATCATTTTTGTGTGATTTTGTTGTCAGCACATTCAACTATGTAAAGAAAAAAGTATTTAATAAGAATATTTCATTCATTCAGATCTAGGATGTGTTATTTTAGTGTTCCCTTTATTTTTTTGAGCAGTGTATATATACTCAGCAAAAAAAGAAATGTCCCTTTTTCAGGACCCTGTCGTTCAATGATAATTTGTAAAAATCCAAATAACTTCACAGATCTTCATTTTAGAGGGTTTAAACTGTTTCCCATGCTTGTTCAATGAACCATAAACAATTAATGAACATGCACCTGTGGAACGGTCGTTAAGACACTAACAGCTTACAGACGGTAGACAATTAAGGTCAAAGTTATGAAAACTTAGTACACTAAAGAGGCCTTTCTACTGACTCTGAAAAACACCAAAAGAAAGATCCCCAGGGTCCCTGCTCATCTGCGTGAACGTGCCTTAGGCATGCTGCAAGGAGGCATGAGGACTGCAGATGTGGCCAGGGCAATAAATTGCAATGTCCGTACTGTGAGACGCCTAAGACAGCGCTACAGGGAGACAGGACGGACAGCTGATTGTCCTCGCAGTGGCAGACCTTGTGTAACAACACCTGCACAGGATCGGTACATCCGGACATCACACATGCGGGACAGGTACAGAATGGCAACAACATTTGCCCAAGTTACACCAGGAACGCACAATCCCTCCATCAGTGCTCAGACTAAACGCAATAGGCTGAGAGAGGCTGGACTGAGGGCTTGTAGGCCTGTTGTAAGGCAGGTCCTCACCAGACATCACCGGCAACAACGTCGCCTATGGGCACAAACCAACCGTTGCTGGACCAGACAGGACTGGCAAAAAGTGCTGTTCACTGACGAGTCGGAGGTTTTGTCTTACCAGGGGTGATGTTCGGATTTGTGTTTATCGTCGAAGGAATGAGCGTTACACCGAGGCCTGTACTCTGGAGCGGGATCGATTTGGAGGTGGAGGGTCCGTCATGGTCTGGGGTGGTGTGTCACAGCATCATTGGACTGAGCTTGTTGTCATTGCAGGCAATCTCAACGCTGTGCATTACAGGGAAGACATCCTCCTCCCTCATGTGGTACCCTTCCTGCAGGCTCATCCTGACATGACCCTCCAGCATGACAATGCCACCCAGCACAGAACGAGCAGTATGTCTGATTTCCTGCAAGACAGGAATGTCAGTGTTCTGCCATGGCCAGCGAAGAGCCAGGATCTCAATCCCATTGAGCACGTCTGGGACCTGTTGGATTGGAGGGTGAGGGCTAGGGCCATTCCCTCCAAAAATGTCTGGGAACTTGCAGGTGCCTTGGTGGAAGAGTGGGGTAACATCTCACAGCAAGAACTGCCAAATCTGGTGCAGTCCATGAGGAGGAGATGCACTGCACGGCGTAGTGTGTTACTGATGGTAGGCTTTGTTACTTTGGTCCCAGCTCTCTGCAGGTCATTCACTAGGTCCCCCCGTGTGGTTCTGGGATTTTTGCTCACCGTTCTTGTGATCATTTTGACCCCACGGGGTGAGATCTTGCGTGGAGCCCCAGATCGAGGGAGATTATCAGTGGTCTTGTATGTCTTCCATTTCCTAATAATTGCTCCCACAGTTGATTTCTTCAAACCAAGCTGCTTACCTATTGCAGATTCAGTCTTCCCAGCCTGATGCAGGTCTACAATTTTGTTTCTGGTGTCCTTTGACAGCTCTTTGGTCTTGGCCATAGTGGAGTTTGGAGTGCGACTGTTTGAGGTTGTGGACAGGTGTCTTTTATACTGATAACAAGTTCAAACAGGTGTCATTAATACAGGTAACGAGTGGAGGACAGAGGAGCCTCTTAAAGAAGAAGTTACAGGTCTGTGAGAGCCAGAAATCTTGCTTGTTTGTAGGTGACCAAATACTTATTTTCCACCATAATTTGCAAATAAATTCATTAAAAATCCTACAATGTGATTTTCTGGATTTTTTTTTCTCATTTTGTCTGTCATAGTTGAAGTGTACCTATGATGAAAATTACAGGCCTCTTTCATCTTTTTAACTGGGAGAACTTGCACAATTGGTGGCTGACTAAATACTTTTTTGCCCCACTGTAACTATGCTTTTTAGTCTCAGAAACCGGCCCATAGAGTACATATTTTGGTCTTTTGTAAAGGTTAATGTGACAGAAGCTGTATCAATGTTTCAGAAAATTATCTGTAACTGATTAGGATTAGAAACAATGTCAAAGAGAGGGTAGAATGACCAAACATTTAGAAACATGACAGATACACTGCATTAGAAACAATGTCAGAGAGGGTAGAATGACCAAACATTTAGAAACATGACAGATACACTGCATTAGAAACAATGTCAAAGAGGGTAGAATGACCAAACATTTAGAAACATGACAGATACACTGCATTAGAAACAATGTCAGAGAGGGTAGAATGACCAAACATTTAGAAACATGACAGATACACTGCATTAGAAACAATGTCAGAGAGGGTAGAATGACCAAACATTTAGAAACATGACAGATACACTGCATTAGAAACAATGTCAGAGAGGGTAGAATGACCAAACATTTAGAAACATGACAGATACACTGCATTAGAAACAATGTCAGAGAGGGTAGAATGACCAAACATTTAGAAACATGACAGATACACTGCATTAGAAAAGTATTCAGACCCCTTGACTTTTTCAACATTTTCTTTTCTTATATCTTATATAATATTTAATCAATTTTAGTATAAGGCTGTAACGTAACAAAATGGAATCTAATGGACTAAATGAATCCTGATCAAAGTGAACTCCATTCCTGGAGTTTGAGTTCTCACTTATGACACCAATGCAACATGGTTGGGTAGGTTATTTTCTAAATGTAATTTGATAAAGTTACTAGTTACCTGTCCAAAATTGTAATCAGTAACATAACTTTTGGATTACCTAAACTCAGTAACGTAATCTGATTACATTCCGTTACATTTAGATCACTTTCCCCTTAAGAGGCGTTAGAAGAAGACATGTTAGAAAATGTATGTTACCAATTGAACGACATCTATTGCAGGATAAATGTCACGCCCTGACCTTAGAGATCCCTATTATTCTCTATGTTTGGTTAGGTCAGGTTGTGACTCGGGTGGGAAAAGTCTATGTTTTCTATTTCTTTGTTTTTTGCCGTGTGTGTTTGTTTCCCAATCAGAGGCAGCTGTCTATCGTTGTCTCTGATTGGGGATCATACATAAGTTGTCATTTTCCTTTTGGGTTTTGTGGGATCTCGTTTTCTGTTTCGTGTTTTCTGCCTGACAGAACTGTGCACTTTCGTTTTCACGTTTGTTATTTTGTTTGAGTGTTTTTTGAAATAAAAGAATCATGAACACTTTCCACACTGCGCTTTGGTCCACTCTTCCTACCACCAACGAGAGCTGTAACAATAAATCAATGTTAAAGTTTACATAGCTGGCCATATATGGATGTTAAGTTTTACTTTATGAGTTTCTTCTAACCCATCGCTTTCTACTACATATAATACTATAATAATATGATTACATGATATGTTTACATTAAAAACCAAAGTCTATCAGAATTCCAGTCATTCCAATAAATGTTAAACACCTTGATCTTCAAGAATAGGACTTGGAAATATGGAAGTACAGATTAGCCAAATTGTTTAACCTGAGCATAACCCCAAAACTAAGGACTTATTAGGCAGCCCAACTCTGTTGTTTATGATTTTGTTGTCATGGAGGACATGATTCAAGTTGAAAAATAAATGCTGAGCTCATGGAATGGCATGCCTTGAGCAGTACTAAAAAGTGTTATTTACATGTGAAAAATTAATGCCATATGCTGCATTTGCTGTAGGCCTATTGTTTACCTTTTTTTGTGACACTTTGATATCTTGATAATATACAGCTGTTTAAAGGGAAAATCCGCTGTTTTGGTAAAAAGCTGAGGGATGGGCCTGGAGAAATGTAACCGCTCTCAGATTAATAGACAGAGCTATGGATGCAAGGACTGACCATCCATGATATCAAAATGATTGTTTTAACCATGTTTTTAGGCTATTCAGTGTTTGTTTACATTTACAATGTTTCCAAACATTGGAGTAAAACAAGCTTCTATTTTGGGTTCTCATGGAGTATGACAGTTGAACTAAGCTCATGTGGCATGTATTAGTTACATTCTTCAAGAATCAATGAATATATATTTTATAAGTCCAAAAACGTATGTAGCAACTACAGATTGCCCTATAAATTTATCAAAAAAAGAGTTTGAGCATATGTGCATTAGGCTTATAGATTTATTTTTCTTATGAGTTTATGAGCATGAATTAGATTGAGCAATAAAAGCCCCACTTTTAATCCATAGGCTGGGATCCTCACTATGCAGCTGTTGCAAGAGCACATTTTTCACTGGCTGTCCAGCGGTTTCAAAAACAATGATTGATAGGCAGCTTAAACTTCTTGAATTCAACCATTATTGGGTTCAAATACACATTTAGATTTGTGAACAGGCATCCAGAACAACCACAATCCATAAGGCGCAAATAGCTAAATGAGAGTGCAGCAGTGTGATTCACATCAATGCGCTATGTAGATATCAATAATAAGTGACATCGTCATCCTTACCTCCAAGCATTTATTTGCATGCCGACAGCAGTCGCACCATTGGAAGACATAGCTCGGACTGTAGCCTACAAAAGACTATTCCTGCTCTTTTCCCGCGATCCATCAAACACATTTGATGTGTCATCATAGTTGCCTCTGAATTATGGTCAGACTCGCTCACGTTGACCAAAAAGAAAAAACGTGATCCTTTTTCAATGCTGATTTGAAGAAAACAGAGAAGTGTCAAAGATTTGTTTTCGCAAACATCCATTCTGAATTTAAAAGTAATACTCGGAGTAATCATCTAGTTATTCAAAAGTATCTGTAATCCGATTACAATATTTTTGCTGGTAACGTAACGGATTAAAGTTACCATTTTTTTGTAATCCATCCCCAACCCTGATGAATTCATGTAAATCATGGCATCAATTGAATAGCTATTGAATTTACATTGAAAGGTTGAACCACTCACTCTAGAAAGACGGTGAATATTTGAGCATGAGATTCTATTTAAGATATCCTAGTCCAGGGCAGGCTTTTTGCATTTGAATTTTGAACTGTAGTGAGCTTTCTATCACAGCTCTCTGCGATCAGAGGCCCCCATAGCTTTGACTGGGATAAACACCTCTGATCGCTCCATATTTCAACTCAAATACCATGCGGTTATTATCAGTCATGCCCTTTTTTACAGCGCACGCACGCACATACACACTAACACACACTTTAAATTGGTAGATTACTCTTTAGTCCATACAATTTAGAGAATGCAGAGCATTTCCATCACCACAAGGCCCTTGCAATCAATATGTCGATACCCACTACCCACATCCTTCAATTCCACCGCTGCCTGCCTGCCTGCCTGCCTGCCTGCCTGCCCGCCCGCCCGCCCGCCCGCCCGCCCGCCCGCCCGCCCGCCCGCCCGCCCGCCCGCCCTTTCTCCATGAAAGAGACAGGTGTCATACTGAAGCATTCACACGCTCTATCAACCTACGTCTGCTTTTATATTCCTGTCTTTTTTTAGAAACTACAATTTACATGTACATTTTAGTCATTTAGCAGACACTTATCCAGAGTGATTTACACTAAAAAGCCCTGTAGGTTGCATTTTGGGATATCGAACATTCAGCTCTTTTTCTTCAACACTGAAATGGACTCTGTCAACCTAGTGTGTATGTCCTATATGCAAGTAGCAAATGCCAAACCTCAACAGCTAAATTTGAGCTCATAGTTTATTTTCTTTAAATTCACTTGTCTTTGGAATCCTCAACACATGTTCACTTGTCTTTGGAATCCTCAACACATGTTCACTTGTCTTTGGAATCCTCAACACATGTTCACGTGTCTTTGGAATCCTCAACACATGTTCACTTGTCTTTGGAATCCTCAACACATGTTCACTGTCTTTGGAATCCTCAACACATGTTCACTGTCTTTGGAATCCTCAACACATGTTCACTTGTCTTTGGAATCCTCAACACATGTTCACTGTCTTTGGAATCCTCAACACATGTTCACTGTCTTTGGAATCCTCAACACATGTTCACTTGTCTTTGGAATCCTCAACACATGTTCACTGTCTTTGGAATCCTCAACACATGTTCACTTGTCTTTGGAATCCTCAACACATGTTCACTTGTCTTTGGAATCCTCAACACATGTTCACTGTCTTTGGAATCCTCAACACATGTTCACTGTCTTTGGAATCCTCAACACATGTTCACGTGTCTTTGGAATCCTCAACACATGTTCACTTGTCTTTTCTCTCTTCCCTTCTAAGAAGACAAGTAGCCTGTGTTTTCAGTGTAAATTTACACTATTACTCATATCCTTCAGTGGATGGTCAAAGCTACCGGTACGTACATGTTTAATTCATGTTACACACTGCACTCTGTCTCACCTCCCCATAAGGTGAAGACACAGCATATTGAAAATTTAACACACATTAAGAAGACGGTACAATCCTTGTACTATTCTCCTTCGGGCTCCTGGCCTGCCATCGCCGTGATGGCACAAAGCAGTGCCAGTCTTCTGTTAAAGGAACCTGCTGACGAAGTTGAAACTCTACCCCCTCCCCTCCTCCTTCCTCTCTCTCCTCCTCCTTCCTCTCGCTCTCCTCCTTCCTCTCTCTCTCCTCCTCCCTCTCTCTCTCTCCTCTCTCTCTATCCTCCCTCTCTCCTCTCAATTCTACCTACTCTGCGTAACAGATGAGAGTTCAGCCATCCTCGTTTGTCACCATTGACTTCCTGCTTGCTGTGTTTCTGAACAGTGACACAGAGACTCATACAATCAGATTGACAGTGGAAATGAGGATGAAAAGCCCCTTATCAGCACTTCGCCTTATTGCCTTATCGCCATGCTCTCCTCTCTTCCTGACAATGAGGTGGCTCGTTCCCTCTTTCTCCCCTTCTCACCCGCCAAGGGAGTTCTGCTTCTGGAGATGTGGAGATGATCAATTACCCCCGATGTGTCCTCTGAACAATCAAATAGGGAGGAGAGACCTAGTGATGCAAGAACAGCACAGAGAATGGGAGGGGAAATCTGATTTATAAAATACATATATTAAACATTTTACTGCATTTGTTTAGGAGTATATTTGGCAATGTTGTTACTTAGATAAGAATTTCATACATTTTGAAGTTGGAAGCACTGTAGTTGGAACAAGTTGGACATCAATGACAAGGAACAGACCACACTGATATGACCAGTGTCATGTCCTCTCCTGATATCACCAGTGTCCTGTCTACTCCTGATATCACCAGTGTCCTGTCTACTCCTGTTATTATCACCAGTGTCCTGCATCAGAACGAGTGGGCCTAAGGTGACATTACGAGGGTCCTCTCTTCTCACAGACGTTATTGGACAAAAGGGCCTATGTTACCTACCAGGTCATGATAGATAGCTCCTTGCTTTGGCAGATGGGAAAATGGTGGCATGACTGACAGGTGCAGATAGGGAAAACAATCTCCAGCAGTAGAAAGCAGAACCGTATACCCATAACAGGTCATCATAGAACAGTGTTCAGTCTGCAAGCCATGGTGAATCAGACAGTCTAGATGAAAGATTGTGATGAGTTCAAACTGAAATGTAAAGGTTGTCTATTTTATACTGTTATCTCACAGTGAGAGGACCTCCTATTACATTAAACTGCCCTGGGCTTGTAGTAGGCCTCCAGACATATTCTAAATCACAAGTTCAGCTGAAGCTCAAACAAGGACTTGGAGACATGGAGTGTGTTGTGACAGCTGTAATCTAGACAGAACAGTGGTTGCCTGTGTTGAGGAAATAGGATTTTAGGAGGTAATCTTACAAGACGTAGTATCAACAGTTTTTTAGGAGACTTGTAAGGAAGACAGAACTTTATGCTGAAATGGCCCTGAAAATAATGTGTATTCTCGTTGAGGAGAGAGATGCAGAGCAGACTATTATGTTGACTGGAGGTCATCAGCTTTCTGAGATGAAATGAATAAATCATGTTTAAAATACCGCAAACACTCAGTTTCCCACCGATATATTTAAATCAGGGTCAGAATACATGGAGAGCAGAATCATATTTGTAACTCTCTTAGTTGTTTTAATGATAGGACTTTGTATATGTGATGAGGCGTTTTTATTTTAAAAGCATTGGCCTTTGGGGGGCCTTTCTCCTCCTCCTCTCGTTCTTCCTCCTCCTCTTCTTCCTCCTCTTCCTACTCCTCCTCCTCCCCATTATCCCTCCTCCTCAACATCATCAACTTCTTACTTTGCTCCTAGTCTTCCTCCTCTTCTCCACCAAACATCAAGAGCACTGGCTGTCCTAATTATGTCCTAATCAAAATGAATATTTAATCCCACCGTTGTTGCGTCATCTCAACTCTTTCGAGGCCCCAAGCCATCACATTTTGTGAGGGTAATTATTTGTAATTATGGGTTTTCGTTAAAGGCATAAACAAAGAAAAGAAAATGCTAATTGCTTTTCAGCTCAGAGTGCTAAATAATATAATCAAAGCAGCATTTGATAAAAGTGTTGAATGGGATTCTGCATGGAGATGTTTGACCGAGTTAATATCTGAAAATGTACTGTTTGCTTTTGATTCAATCAAAACATAAATCAGATTTGTTTTTACTTTCAATAAAGGGTCAATTGCTCCATTGACTTCAAGACATAAAAAAGGAGTTCCATGTGTGCTCTGGGAATAGAAAAATATGACAAATGCACCAGTACACCAGACATTAGGAAAACTTTCTGTACGAGAAACAGAGCGAGAGACAGCCAGAGAGATGTCCAAGGCAGTATTCACTGAGTACACCAGACATTAGGAACACTTTCTGTACGAGAAACAGAGCGAGAGACAGCCAGAGAGATGTCCAAGGCAGTATTATATATATATACTGAGTACACCAGACATTAGGAAAACTTTCTGTACGAGAGACAGAGAGAGAGACAGCCAGAGAGATGTCCAAGGCAGTATTATATATATATACTGAGTACACCAGACATTAGGAAAACTTTCTGTACGAGAGACAGAGAGAGAGACAGCCAGAGATATGTCCAAGGCAGTATTCACTGAGTACACCAGACATTAGGAACACCTTCGTCGACAGTCGTGCAGAGGGCACGACAACACCTTTTCCCCCTCAGGAGACTGAAAAGATTTGGCATGGGTCCCCAGATCCTCAAAAGGTTCTACAGCTGCAACATAGAGAGCATCCTGACCGGTTGCATCACCGCCTGGTATGTCAACTGCTCGGCATCCGACCGTAAGGTGCTACAGAGGGTATTGCGAACGGCCCAGTACATCACTGGTGCCAAGCTTCCTGACATCCAGGACCTCTATACTAGGCGGTGTCAGAGGAAGGCCCAAAAAATAGTCAAAGACTCCAGCCACCCAAGTCATAGACTGTTATCTCTGCTACCGCAAGGCAAGTGCCAAGTCTAGATCCAAAAGGCTCCTTAACAGCTTCTAACCCTCAAGCCATAAGACTGCTGAACAATTAATTAAATGGCCACCAGGACTATTTACATTGACACCCCCCCTTTGTTTTTACACTACTGCTACTCGCTGTTTATTATCTATGCATAGTCACTTTACCTCTACCTACAAATTACCTCGACTAACCTGTATCCCCGCACATTGTCTCGGTACCGGTACCCCCTGTATATAGCCTCGTTATTGTTATGCCATTTTATTGTTACTTTTAATTTTAATTTTTACTTTAGTTTATTTATCAAATATTTTCTTAACTCTATTTCCTGAGCTGCATTGTTGGTTAAGGGCATGTACAGTAAGTAAGCATTTCACAGTAAGGTCTACACGTGTCGGCACATTTGACAAATACAATTTCATTTGATAATGTATGCGCGACAGAGAGAGAGACAGCCAGAGAGATGTCCAAGGCAGTATTCTATATATACACTGAGTACACCAGACATTAGGAACATAAGATTTAACAAGTGACATGAATAAGGCATCATAGGTTTCACCTGGATTCACCTGGTCAGTCTATGTCATGGAAAGAGCAGGTGTTCTTCATGTTTTGTTCTCCACAAGTTACTGTTACTAGGCATTAATCATTTTGTTTGTTGAAATACTCCACTGAAAATTCCAAATACTGAGTCACGGATGTGCACACCTCAGGGTTAACACCATGTATTTCTGGAAGGAATAGCCTCCAACTGTTATTATAAAGAGAACACACTGTTACTTTGTAATGCAGGTTCACTGTCACAGAAGGACATACTGTAGAGAGAGACATTTAACTCGCTCACCATGTCATCATCTGAAGATGCTAATGATGCTAACACACACACACACACACACACACACACACACACACACACCAGTTGTCATTATCTTCAAAGGTTGCTGTCTACAGCATGTTATTGTACTACTCCACCCTGAGAGCCTCTCTGCAGGAGAATGAGGGGGCCTCAGGTAAACTGAGCAGTGTGGACTCCCCACGGCAAGGTTGCTCAAATATGTGTTGTGTTGTACACAGCACTTTGTCAAGTAGAAGGTGGGTCCGTTCACTAGTGTGTATTCTCCTGCATGATACAGTGCAGTGCTTGTGTTTGTCCACTAGCTAGACATTGGGCCTCGGGGGGGGTTGTCAAGAAAGATGACACTGAAACACAGTTCGGGAACATGTTTCTGTTAGACACACACTTGCACGCACGCACGCACGCACGCACGCACGCACGCACGCACGCACGCACGCACGCACGCACGCACGCACGCACGCACACACACACACACACACACACAGTTAGGGGCCAATGCATTCTGGTCTAGTATGTACAGTATCAAAGCTGTATCCAACAGTGTGGAGTGGTTATAACTGACAATACAGCTAGGGCCTTGTCCCTTTTTCTCCCCTAATTGTGAGTGACTGAGTTCAGTAGGGACTGAATCTGCTAAGATTAGATGCTCTTGGAGCCGGGGAGAGCCGGGGAGAGCCGGGGAAGGCCAGGGAGAGCCGCCTTTATTTGCCTTTTTAATCTCGCTCTGTCATTCTTTCTCTCACTCTGTCAGTCAGGCCGCCCAGCAGATGCTGTTCTGGACTCCTGGTTCGGTATGGGGACGGGGTTTAAGATGCTGTTCTGGACTCCTGGTTCGGTATGGGGACGGGGTTTAAGATGCTGTTCTGGACTCCTGGTTCGGTATGGGGACGGGGTTTAAGATGCTGTTCTGGACTCCTGGTTCGGTATGGGGACGGGGTTTAAGATGCTGTTCTGGACTCCTGGTTCGGTATGGGGACGGGGTTTAAGATGCTGTTCTGGACTCCTGGTTCGGTATGGGGACGGGGTTTAAGATGCTGTTCTGGACTCCTGGTTCGGTATGGGGACGGGGTTTAAGATGATGTTCTGGACTCCTGGTTCGGTATGGGGACGGGGTTTAAGATGCTGTTCTGGACTCCTGGTTCGGTATGGGGACGGGGTTTAAGATGCTGTTCTGGACTCCTGGTTCGGTATGGGGACGGGGTTTAAGATGCTGTTCTGGACTCCTGGTTCGGTATGGGGACGGGGTTTAAGATGCTGTTCTGGACTCCTGGTTCGGTATGGGGACGGGGTTTAAGATGCTGTTCTGGACTCCTGGTTCGGTATGGGGACGGGGTTTAAGATGCTGTTCTGGACTCCTGGTTCGGTATGGGGACGGGGTTTAAGATGCTGTTCTGGACTCCTGGTTCGGTATGGGGACGGGGTTTAAGATGCTGTTCTGGACTCCTGGTTCGGTATGGGGACGGGGTTTAAGATGCTGTTCTGGACTCCTGGTTCGGTATGGGGACGGGGTTTAAGTAAAAACTCACGCATTCGGGTGCCAATTTTGTGATTTAAGCCCAAATTTCAACTTAACTTGTTTTTGCTATGGTGTTTAATTTGTTAGATGATGTTGGGCTGTTATGTCCCTCAACTGCTTATTAATTTGCTCCTGCTGGATGTTGTTTAACAGAATGTAGCAATATGTATACAGACTGCAGTGCAGCAAAATCTAATCTAGACAACAGGCTGTTCTATTGTAGGTAAAGTGTCAATACTCCACCTTTAAATGTCCGCCTTCTCAGCATGACATTACAATTGTTTATATGCACTATAACAGCATTTACAGTTTGTAAACAACCCTGTTTCCATCCATTATCCCACACTCAAAACCTGCTCAGTGCTCTCTGGGTGACTAGTATACAGTCCTGTTCATTTCGATGTGCCCCTATGGAGAGAATTCAGCAGCAGAGAACATTTAAGTCAATTTTCATAATTCAGCAACATTCCAGCCAATGTTGCTGTTATTTTTTTCCCTGTGACACACACACACACCACAGTACACACACACACACATACAGAGATAAACACACACACACTTTTCCCCACAACAGCGGAATGTAAATGTAGTGTATGATGAATCCAGAAGCGGTGTCAGCTGGGGGGAGGTGATGGATGCAAAGATCCCCATCACTAATGCATAAATAATGACTCCTCTGGAATAAAATGCACATACTCCGTCAAAATACTATCCCATTTACCTCCCAATCAGCCCTGTTTGGTGTATGTGTGTGTGTGTGTGTGCACGTGCATGTAAAGCACGACTGTGTCTGCGTGTCTGTCTAAAATACCATATTCCTGTATCAGTGGCAGCCTATGAACAAAGGCAACGGCCATTCGGACACAGTCTCATTGTGAATTCTGAAACTGTCCATTCAGAATCACAGACCTCATCCCTCTTGCCCTCCCCTCTTCCCCCTTCTCCCTTCTCAACCTCTCCTCTCCTCTCAGATCCCCTGTCCTGACACTCCGGTCTCACAGGTCTATCTCTCTGTCTCCCTCCCTCCTCCCCTCCTCCATGTCCTGACACTCCGGTCTCCCAGGTCTATCTCTCTGTCTCCCTCCCTCCTCCCCTCCTCCCTGTCCTGACTCTCCGGTCTCCCAGGTCTATCTCGCTGTCTCCCTCCCTCCACACAGCCTCACCATCATGTGAGCCTCATCATGTATTTTTTCCTCTCCTTTTTTGAAGTCAGAAAACAGTCACAGGGCTTGTGAAAAGATGGCAAGGGTTGTTAGGAGAAAGAGAGAGAAAGAGATAAGCATCTGTTTTTTCCTGTCCTCAAATTACAAACAACATGATGATTCTCAATTAAAGCATTTTGTTTGTGTGCACTCACATCAAGTAGCAATAGGGCTACACTTACTGTAAATGTTAAATCATTATTAAAGCTACAGACTGTAACCAGTGAAGATTTTAAGAACATTGAAAATATGGTATCACTCAATATGCATCAAGGCTGATAGTGGGGCTTGGTATCGATAATTTGGGTCTTCACAAAGCTATTTTGAAGATGCAATATGCAACTTTCTGGGTGATCCAACCAAATGCACATAGAAATGTGACTTATAGATCTGCCATTCTCTTTGCAAGCAAGTCTTTGCAAGCAGCCAGAGCCCGGACTTGAACCTGATCTAACATCTCTGGAGAGACCTGAAAATAGTTGTTCAGCAACACTCCCCATCCTACCTGACAGAGCTTGAGAGGATCTACAGAGAAGAATGGGAGAAACTCCCCAA
Organism: Salvelinus namaycush; assembly: GCF_016432855.1. Classification (NCBI taxonomy): domain Eukaryota; kingdom Metazoa; phylum Chordata; class Actinopteri; order Salmoniformes; family Salmonidae; genus Salvelinus; species Salvelinus namaycush. The sequence continues at coordinate 28,979,498 of NC_052330.1, forward strand.
ATACAAGTGTGCCAAGCTTACTGAGTAAAGGGTCTGAATACTTATGTAAATGTAATATTTCAGGTTTTATTTTTAATAAATTAGAAGAAAAATCTAAAAAAAAAACAGTTTTCTCTTTGTCATTTTGGGGTATTGTGTGTAGATTGATGAGAGGGGAAAACAATTTGATAAATTATAGAGTAATGTAACAAAATGTGGGAAAAAGTCAAGGGGTCTGAATACTTTCCGAATGCACTGTATATGCAAAAGTATAAGCAATTTCAAACTTTTTGGATGAACCAACCAAAGAAATGTGAGTTACATAGAAATGTGAGTTATAGATATGTCATTCTCTTTGCAAGCAAGTCTAAGAAGCAGTGGATCTGTTCTGTGTGCTATTTCTATGCTTCCCATTCTTAAGTTTAATTTTTGTGTCTTTTACGTTTGGTTTTGTACACCATCTTTAAACAGCTGAAAATACAATATTTTTGTTTATGTAAAATATATTTCATAGTGGTTGTCACGTTCCTGACCTGTTTTCTGTTGTTTGGTATGTGTTTAGTTGGTCAGGGCGTGAGTTGGGGTGGGTAGTCTATGTTATGTGTTTTCTATGTTGGGTTAATGGTTTGCCTGGTATGGTTCTCAATTAGAGGTCAGGTGTTTTACGTTTCCTCTGATTGAGAGCCATATTAAGGTAGGTTGTTCTCACTGTTTGTTTGTGGGTGATTGTTCCTGTGTCAGTGTATACCACATGGGACTGTTTCGTTTGTTCGTTCGTTTTAGGTAGTCTGTTCCTGTTCGTGCGTTCTTCGTCTATATGTAAGTTCATTTGTTTCAAGTCTGTTGACTTCGTTTATTGTTTTGTAGTTTGTTCTAGTGTTCGTTAGTGTTTTCGTCTTGTTGTAAATAAATTCAGTATGTATTCATCACCCGCTGCGCCTTGGTCCGTTCATGCACCACAAGACGAACGTTACAGAATCACCCACCAACAAAGGATCAAGCAGCGGTGTAACGGGAGAGAGAGACAGCGCAGGAAGGAGGAATGGACATGGGAGGATGTTTTGGACGGCAAGGGTTGCTACACATGGGAGGAGATCCTGGCTGGAAAGGATCGCCTCCCATGGGAACAGCTGGAGGCAGCTCGGAGAGCGGAGGAAACCGGAGAGAGGAACCGGCGTTATGAGGGGACGAGTCTAGCACGGAAGCCCGAGAGGCTCACCCAAAAATTTATTGGGGGGGGGCTAAAGGGTAGTGTGGCGAGGGCAGGTAGGAAACCTGCGCCCACTTCCCATGCTTACCGTGGAGAGCGGGAGTACGGGCAGACACCGTGTTATGCGGAAGAGCGCACGGTGTCTCCTGTACGGGTGCATAGCCCGGTGCGGGTTATTCCACCTCCCCGCACTGGGCGGGCTAGAGTGAGCATTGAGCCAAGTGCCATGAAGCCGGCTCTACATATCTGGCCTCCAGTACGTCTCCTCGGGCCGGTGTACATGGCACCAGCCTTACGCATGGTGTCCCCGGTTCGCCAACACAGCCCAGTGCGGGTTATTCCACCTCCCCGCACTGGACGGGCTACGGGGAGCATTCAACCAGGTAAGGTTGGGCAGGCTGTGCTCAAGGGAACCAGTACGCCTGCACGGTCCGGTATATCCGGCGCCACCTTCCCGCCCCAGCCCAGTACCTCCAGTTCCGGCACTACGCACCAAGCTTCCTGTGCGTCTCCAGAGCCCTGTTCCTCCTCCACGCACTAGCCCTATGGTGCGTGTCTCCAGCCCGGTACCACCAGTTCCGGCACCACGCACCAAGCCTCCTGTGCGTCTCCAGAGCCCTGTACGCACTGTTCCTTCTCCCCGCACTCGCCCTGAGGTGCGTGCCCTCAGCCCGGTACCTCCAGTTCCGGTACCACGCACCAGGCCTATAGTGCGCATCGAGAGTCCAGTGTGCCCTGTTCCTGCTCCCTGCACTAGCCTTGAGGTGTGTGTCTCCAGTCCGGTACCACCAGTTCCGTCACCACGCACCAGGCCTACTGTGCGCCTCAGCACGTCTGAGCCATCCGTCTGCCCAGCGCCGTCTGAGCCATCCGTCTGCCCAGCGCCGTCTGAGCCATCCGCCTGCCCAGCGCCATCTGAGCCATCCGCCTGCCCAGCGCCATCTGAGCCATCCGTCTGCCTAGCGCCGTCTGAGCCATCTGTCTGCCCAGCGCCATCTGAGCCATCCGTCTGCCACGAGCCATTAGAGCCGCCCGTCTGTCCCGAGCCATTAGAGCTGTCCGTCAGTCAGGAGCCGCTAGAGCCGTCCGTCAGTCAGGAGCTGCCAGAGCCGCCAGCCAGTCAGGAGCTGCCAGAGCCGCCAGCCAGTCAGGAGCTGCCAGAGCCGCCAGCCAGTCAGGAGCTGCCAGAGCCGCCAGCCAGTCAGGAGCTGCCAGAGCCGCCAGCCAGTCAGGAGCTGCCAGAGCCGCCAGCCAGTCAGGAGCTGCCAGAGCTGCCCTACAGTCATGAGCTGCCCTCCAGTCATGAGCTGCCCTCCAGTCATGAGCTGCCCTCCAGTCATGAGCTGCCCTCCAGTCATGAGCTGCCACCCAGTCCGGAGCTGCCACCCAGTCCGGAGCTGCCACCCAGTCCGGAGCTGCCACCCAGTCCGGAGCTGCCACCCAGTCCGGAGCTGCCACCCAGTCCGGAGCTGCCACTCAGTCCGGAGCTGCCATTCAGTCCGGAGCTGTCATTCAGTCCGGAGCTGCCCCTCTGTCCTGAGTTGCCTCTCTGTCCTGAGCTACCTCTTTGTCCTGAGCTACCTCTTTGTCCTGAGCTACCTCTTTGTCCTGAGCTACCTCTTTGTCCTGAGCTACCTCTTTGTCCTGAGCTACCTCTCTGTCCTGAGTTGTCTCCTCTATTTAGGAGGGGCGTTGGTGAAGGTTCCTGGACCATGGTCGGGGGCGAGGGTCGCCACTCAAGGGACGCTAAGGAGGTGGACAAAGACAGTGGTGGAGTGGTGTCCTCGTCCACCGCCGGAGCCGCCACCGCGGACAGATACCCACCCAGACCCTCCCCTTGAGTTTTAGGGGTGCGCCCGGAGTTCGCACCTTGAGGGGGGGGTTCTGTCACGTTCCTGACCTGTTTTCTGTTGTTTGGTATGTGTTTAGTTGGTCAGGGCGTGAGTTGGGGTGGGTAGTCTATGTTATGTGTTTTCTATGTTGGGTTAATGGTTTGCCTGGTATGGTTCTCAATTAGAGGTCAGGTGTTTTACGTTTCCTCTGATTGAGAGCCATATTAAGGTAGGTTGTTCTCACTGTTTGTTTGTGGGTGATTGTTCCTGTGTCAGTGTATACCACATGGGACTGTTTCGTTTGTTCATTCGTTTTAGGTAGTCTGTTCCTGTTCGTGCGTTCTTCGTCTATATGTAAGTTCATTTGTTTCATGTCTGTTGACTTCGTTTATTGTTTTGTAGTTTGTTCTAGTGTTCGTTAGTGTTTTCGTCTTGTTGTAAATAAATTCAGTATGTATTCATCACCCGCTGCGCCTTGGTCCGTTCATGCACCACAAGACGAACGTTACAGTGGTTTAGATGATGATTCTCTACACTATACTGGCTTGTTTTGGCACATAAACTGAAATTAAGCAAACTATTTTTTAGCAACCAGGAAATGGCAGAGCGATTTCTGCATAGTGCACCATTAAGTGCGTAGTCGTGACAAGAACAGTGGGCATAGTGGAGACTGTTTTAATTGTCATTCCAGCACAAAGTTTTCCTCTATACATATCTTAAGGAACCCTGTGGGTCTCATTCAGGCTCACAGGACAAATCACACACCATCTTTGTCCTTAACCCACCAACAGCAATGGTTTCTCAATACTTCCTAAAAATGTAATTATGTTGACTGACTGAAGTTCCATTGGTTTTGTTCAACAGAATGACAAGCCCTTACAATTAATGGACATATCATCTGGTATGTAATACATAGACCTTAACCTTCTTATGGCAAAGAAGGCGTTCACCAACAAACAAAGACATGATCATTTCTCACTCTCTCCCCTGTCAGAGGGGGAATTAATCGTTGTCTGTGACAAGCCCCTCTATAGCCTTAAGAGGAATTTCACACTGTGCTGCTAAGCTGCTTTAGTGATTGGGGGAGTCACGAGGACAGGCAGGTATGTGAATGTGATCCAATGTGTGCACGGTGTCCATATTAGGACAGCCTCAGAAAGTACTGTACATGCTGGAAGACAGAGGTCTTTTTTTATGTTACCGTAAAAACAAATCACAGTAGATTAAACTTGATAAAATGATAAACACATACACAGGACCTTCAGAAAGTATTCAGACCCCTTAACCTTTTCCACATGTTATGTTACAGCCTTATTGTAAAATGTATTAAATAAATAATGTTCCCCAGTAATCTACACACAATACCTCATAATGACAAAGTGAAAACAGTTTATTTTTTATTTTTGCAAATGTATTAAAAAGAAAAAACAGAAATATCTTATTTATATAAGTATTCAGACCCTTTGCTATGAGACTCGAAATTGAGCTCAGCTGCATCCTGTTTCCATTGATCATCAATGAGATGTTTCTACAACTTGATTGCAGTCCACCTGTGGTAAATTCAATTGATTGGACATGATTTGGAAAGGCTCAGTGACTTTCAACGTGGCACCGTCATAGGATGCCACCTTTCCAACAAGTCAATTCGTCAAATTTCTGCCATGCTAGAGCTGCCCCGGTCAACTCTAAGTGCTATTATTGTGAAGTGGAAACCTCTATGAGCAACAACGGCTAAGCCACAAAGTAATAGGCCACACAAGCTCACAGAACGGGAGCGTCGAGTGCTGAAGCTTTAAAAAATCGTCTGTCCTTGGTTGCAACACTCACTCCCGAGTTAAAACCTGCCTCTGGAAGCAAAGTCAGCACAATAACTGTTTGTTGGGGGCTTCATGAAATGGGTTTCCATTGCCGAGCAGCTGCACACAAGCCTAAGATAACTATGCGCAATGCCACGGGTTGGCTGAAGTGGTGTAAAGCTTGCCGCCATTGGACTATGGAGCAGTGGAAACGCGTTCTCTGGAGTGATGTGTCACGCTTGACCATCTGGCAGTCTGATGGACGAGTCTGGGTTTGACGGATGCCAGAAGAATGCTACCTGCCCGAATGCATAGTGCCAACATTAAAGTGGAGGAGGAATAATGGTCTGGGGCTGTTTTTCATGGTTCCGGCTAGGCCCCTTAGATCCAGTGAAAGGACATCTTAATGCTACAGAATACAATGACATTCTAGATGATTATGTGCTTCCAACTTTGTGGCAACAGTTGGGGAAGGCCCTTTCCTGTTTCAGCAGGACAATGCCCCTGTGCACAAAGCGAGGTCCATACAGAAATGGTTTGTTGAGATCTGAGTGGAAGAACTTGACTAGCCTGCACAAAGCCCTGACCTCAACCCCATCGAACACCTTTGGGATGAATTGGAACACCGAACGCGAGCCAGGCCTAATCGCCCAACATCAGTGCCCGACCTCACTAATGCTCTTGTGGCTGAATGAAAGCATTCCCCAGATGAGTGGAGGCTGTTATAGCAGCAAAGGGGGGACCAACTCCATATTAAATAAAGCCCATGATTTTGGAATGCGGTCTTTGACGAGCAGGTGTCCACATACTTTTGGTCATGTAGTGTATTAAATGCTTAACGTAATCTTGAAAGTGGGCTTACTGTAAGTATAGAATATAATAGGATAGATGCCATGTACTGACAGGGAGAGATACAGTAGAACAAATATGGAGTGGCAGATTACAAGTATTTCCCTTATAGCACCAACCAGTGTCATAGAGATGCATTTAAAGAGAAAACCAATTCCACACATTATACTCCTACTCACTGTTGCTTTAACATTGGCACCGCTGCATGACAATTAACCTCATTTCATAAGTGGCTTAATGATGGATCGGCCTCTTAACTAGCTGTTGAATGGCTTATGTACTGTTTAGCTCTCAACTCAAGGGCATCCATCTGCCATTAGCTTAGTGTTGTGTTGTTATGTCAGCTGCATGCTCATTAATGATCCTGATAGCACATGGAAACAGGTGTTTTAGAATGGAACAACTAATTAAAGATAGAACGAGATGTCAACACGCTGTTCATTCTACCACCAGCAGAGCACACAGCTCTGTCTATGAGGTTCACTGGCTGTATGTCTCTGACAGGGATAGGACAGCAGAATGAAATGGTTGGCAGCTTAAGTGTGTTCTGGCAGTGTGTGTGTGTGTGTGTGTGTGTGTGTGTGTGTGTGTGTGTGTGTGTGTGTGTGTGTGTGTGTGTGTGTGTGTGTGTGTGTGTGGTAGGAGGATGAGAGAGAGAGAGACTACAGTGTTATATATAATAGTACAGTACTTACTATATAATTCTGTAGTATACTGTAGAATGCTATGGTAAATACGGTAACACTTTACTTGACACCCAGTGTCATAACACATTATGACAGGGTCATAACCATGTCATAATAGCTGACATAACTTGTCCTAATCTGTCATACTATGGTCATAACATTGTCATAACCAATGTTCCCTCTAAGCTGGGAGCGGGCGCAAAGTAGCCCGAGACTGCCGTGCAGCTCCCCGGGACTGCCATGCAGAATAAATACTGTATCAGCACGCAGAATAAATACTGTATCAGCACGCAGAATAAATACTGTATCAGCACGCAGAATAAATACTGTATCAGCCCGTAGAGAGAAGCACGAGATTCAAATTCACTCAACACTATCAACGTTTTCCTTTACTGTGGCAATTGTGATAGCATGAATGCAATATTAGCCACTTCAATGCAACATCCCAAAACAAAATGAACAATGCAAGAGATTTTGTTTTAGGCAGAATGCATTAGATTAGGATTCTAATGCACTGACACTCATGACTCAGACCGTACTCTACAGCAGGCCTAGAGTGCTTTCGGAAAGTATTCTGACCCTTGGCTTTTTCTACGTTTTGTTACGTTACAACCTTATTCTAAAATGGATGAAATAGTTTTTTCCCCCACTGTTAAATGCAATGCATTCCAGGTGACTACCTCGTGAAACTGGTAGAGAATGCCAAGAGTGTGCAAAGCTATCATCAAGGCAAAGGGTGGCTACTTTGAAGAATCTCAAATATAAAATATATTTAGATTTAGATTTGTTTAATACATTTTTTGGTTATTACATGATTCCATGTGTTATTTCATAGTTTATGTCTTCCCTGTTATTCTACAGTGTAGAAAATAGTAAAATAAAGAAAAACCCTTGAATGAGTAGGTTTGTCCAAACTTTTGACTGATACTGTATATATACTGTACATCACATTTACATAAGTATTCAGACTCTTTACTCAGTACTTTGTTGAAGCACATTTGGCAGCGATTACAACCTTGAGTCTTCTTGGGTATGACGCTACAAGCTTGGTACACCTGTATTTGGGGAGTTTCTCCCATTCTCTGCAGATCCTCTCAAGCTCTGTCAGGTTGGATGGGGAGCGTCTCTGCACAGCTATTTTTAGGTCACTCAAGAGATGTTTGATCGGGTTCAAGTCCAGGCTCTGGCTGGGCCACTAAAGGACATTCAGAGACTTGTCCTGAAGCCACTCCCGCGTTGTCTTGGCTGTGAGCTTAGGGTTGTTGTACTGTTGGAAGGTGAACTTTCGCCCCAGTCTGAGGTCCTGAGCGCTCTGGAGCAGGTTTTCATCAAGGATCTCTCTGTACTTTACTCTGTTCATCTTTCCCTCAAACCTGACTAGTCTCCCAGTCCAAGACACTGAAAAACATCCCCACAGCATGATGCTGCCCCCACCATGCTACACTGTAGGGATGGTGCCAGTTTTCTTCCAGGCGTGATGCTTGGCATTCAGGCCAAAGAGTTCAATCTTGGTGTTATCAGACCAGAGAAACTTGTTTTTCATGGTCTCAGAGTCTTTAGGTGCCTTTTGGCAAACTCCAAGTGGGCTGTCATGTGCCTTTTACTGAGGAGTGGCTTCCGTCTGGCCACTCGACCATAAAGGCCTGATTGGTGGAGTGCTGCAGAGAGGGTTGTCATTCTGGAAGGTTCCCCCATCTCCACAGAGGAACTCTGGAGCTCTGTCAGAGTGGCCATCGGGTTCTTGGTCACCTCTCTGACCAAGGCCCTTCTCCCCCAATTGCTCAGTTTGTTGGTTCCAAACTTCTTCCATTTAAGAACGATGGAGGCCACTGTGTTCTTGGGGACCTTCAATGCTGCAGAAATGTTTTGGTATCCTTCCCCAGATTTGTGCCTTGACACAATCCTGTCTTGGTACTCAATCCTGTTTTCGCTTTGTCATTATGGGGTATTGTGTGTAGATTGATAAGGAAAACAATTGTTTTAATGCATTTTAGAATAAGGCTGTAACGTAACAAAATGTGGAAAAAGTCAAGGGCTCTGAATACTTTTCAAATGCACTGTAGGTGTCCTAACCAGCCATAAAATAACACAATACAGTTGAAGTCGGACGTTTAGATACACTTAGGTTGGAGTCATTAAAACTTGTTTTTCCACCACTCCACAAATTTCTTGTTAACAAACTATAGTTTTGGCAAGTCGGTTAGGACATCTACTTTGTGCATGACACAAGTAATTTTTCCAACAATTGTTTACAGACAGATTATTTCACTTATAATGCACTGTATCACAATTCCAGTGGGTCAGAAGTTTACATACACTAAGTTGACTGTGCCTTTAAACAGCTTGGAAAATTCCAGAAAATAATGTCATAGCTTTAGAAGCTTCTCAAAGGTTAATTGACATCATTTCAAGTCAATTGGAGGTGTACCTGTGGATGTCTTTCAAGGCCTACCTTCAAACTCAGTGCCTCTTTGCTTGACATCATGGGAAAATCAAAAGAAATCCGCCAAGACCTCAGAAAAAAATTGTAGGCCTCCACATGTCTGGTTCATCCTTCAGAGCAATTTCCAAATGCCTGAAGGTACCACGTTTATCTGTCTCCTATAGATGAATGTTCTTGGTGCGAAAAGTGCGAATCAATCCCAGAACAACAGCAAAGGACCTTGTGAAGATGCTGGAGGAAACAGGTACAAAAGTATCCATATCCACAGTAAAACGAGTGCTATATCGACATAACCTGAAAGGCCGCTCAGCAAGGAAGAAGCCGCTGCTCCAAAACCGCCATTAGAAAGCCAGACTACGGTTTGCAACTGCACATGGGGACAAAGATCGTACTTTTTGGAGAAATGTCCTCTGGACTGATGACACAAAATTGGCCATAATGACCATCGTTATGTTTGGAGGGAAAAGGGGGAGGCTTGCAAGCCGAAGAACACCATCTCAACAGTGAAGCACAGGGGTGGCAGCATCATGTTGTGGGGGTGCTTTGCTGCAGGAGGGACTGGTGCACTTTACAAAATAGATGGCATCATGAGGACGGAAATTATGTGGATATTTGAAGCAACATCTCAAGACACAGTCAGGAAGTTAAAGCTTGGTCGCAAATGGTTCTTCCAAATGGACAATGACCCCAAGCATACTTCCAAAGTTGAGGCAAAATCGCTTAAGAACAACAAAGTCAAGGTATTGGAGTGGCCATCACAAAGCCCTGACCTTAATCCTATAGAAAATGTGTGGGCAGAACTGAAAAAGCGTGTGCGAGCAAGGAGGCCTACAAACCTGACTCAGTTACACCAGCTCTGTCAGTAGGAATGGGCCAAAATTCACCCAACTTATTGTGGGAAGCTTGTGGAAGGCCACCCGAAACAATTGACCCAAGTAAAACAATTTAAAGGCATTGCTACCAAATACTAATTGAGTGCATGTAAACTTCTGACCCACTGGGAATGTGATGAAAGAAATAAAAGCTGAAATACATCATTCTCTCTACTATTATTCTAACATTTCACATTCTTAAAATAAAGTGGTGATCCTAACTGACCTAAAACAGGGAATTTTTACTAGGATTAAATGTCCGGAATTGTGAAAAACTGAGTTTAAATGTAATTGGCTAAGGTGTATGTAAACTTCCGACTTCAACTGTATATGTCACAGCAGGTCTAAATATATGTGTCATGACAATGTTAAGACCATATTGTAACAAGTTATGTCAGCTGTTATGACATATTATGACATGGTTATGACAGTGTCATAAACTGTTATGACGCTGGGCATCAAGTGAAGTATTACCATAAATACTACAAACACTGTAGTAAATACTACAGTAATGTCTGCAAAAAGCCTACAATCCGGAAAAAAAACATGACAGTGTTTTAACTATAGTAAATACCACAGTATTTAATTTGCGTATACCCTGCCCATTCCCAATTTGTGCCATCCATAAGTGAGAAACCTACAGTACATGCCAAGCAAACAGGAAAACGCTCATCCAAAGGTGGCACCTAGTGGCCGGGGACTTTAATGCAGGGAAACTTAAATCCGTAATTTCTATCAGCATGTTAAATGTGCAACCAGAGGGTAAAAAACTCTAGACCACCTTTACTCCACAAACAGAGACGCATACAAAGCTCTCCCTTGCCCTCCATTTGGCAAATCTGACCATAATGTGAGAATGCTTTTCATTGACTTCAGTTCAGCGTTCAACACCATAGTGCCCTCAAAGCTCATCACTAAGTTAAGGACCCTGGGACTAAACACCTCCCTCTGCAACTGGATCCTGGACTTCCTGACGGGCCGCCCCCAGGTGGTAAGGGTAGGTAACAACACATCCGCCACGCTGATCCTCAACATGGGGGCCCCTCAGGGGTGCGTACTCAGTCCCCTCCTGTACTCCCTGTTCACTCATGACTGCATGGCCAGGCACGACTCCAACACCATCATTAAGTTTGCTGATGACGCAACAGTGGTAGGCCTGATCACCGACAATGATGAGACAGCCTATAGGGAGGAGGTCAGAGACCTGGCCGTGTGGTGCCAGGACAAAAACCTCTCCCTCAACGTGGTCAAGACAATGGAGATGATTGCGGACTACAGGAAAAGGAGGACCGGACGTGACCCCATTCTCATCGACGGGGCTGTAGTGAAGCAGGTTGAGAGCTTAAAGTTCCTTGGTGTCTACATCACCAAGAAACTATTATGGTCCATGAATGCCAAGACAGTTGTGAAGAGGGCACGACAAAACCTATTCTCCCCAGGAGACTGAAAAGATTTGGCATGGGTCCTCAGATCCTCAAAAAGTTTTACAGCTGCCTGGTATGACAACTGCTCGGCCTCTGACCACAAGGCACTACAGAGGGTACTGTGTTCGGCCCAGTACATCACTGGGGCCAAGCTCCCTGCAATTCAGGACCTCTATACCAGGCAGTGTCAAAGGAAGGCTCTAAAAATTGTCAAAGACTCCAGCCACTATAGTCATAGACTGTTCTCTCTGCTACCGCACGGCAAGCGGTACCGGAGTGCCAAGTCTAGGTCCAAAAGGCTTCTCAACGGCTTCAACCCCCATGCCATAAGACTCCTGAACAGCTAATCAAATGGCTACCCAGACTATTTATATTTACCCCCCCCCTTTTTTTACGCTGCTGCTATTCTGTTTATTATCTACGCATAGTCACTTTAACTCTACCTACATGTACATATTACCTCAATTACCTCGACTAACCGGTGTCCCCGCACATTGACTCTGTACCTGTACCCCTGTATATAGCCTTGCTATTGTTATTTTACTGCTGCTCTTTAATTATTTGCTACTTTTGTTTCATATTTTTTACTTATGTATTTTTTACTTAACATATTTTTCTTAAAACTGTCTTGTTAGTTAAGGGCTTGTAAGTAAGAATTTCACTGTAAGGTCTACACCTGTTGTATTCGGCACATATGACAAATAGAATTTGATTTGAACTATAGACCATATATTGTGTTCCATACAGGGAATAGAAAATAGCAGACATTGAACTATCTGATCAGACCTCAGTCTACAGGTTATGGAACATGTGCTCTTATAGTATTTCTTCCATAGGTTTCCTCAAGGAGAAAGCCTCCACTTCTATGTCAAAGATAATCATTCAAAACCGCCATAGTAAATACTACAGTAATGTCCGCAAAAACACAACAGTAAATACTACAGTATACCGCAGTTAAAAAACACTACAGTATTCTACAATCCGTAAAACACTACATTATTTACTATAGTATATACAACAGTTTTCTTATACTACAGTATTTAAACTATAGTTAACTGTAAATACTACAGTATACAACGGTAAATACTACAGCAAAGTCCAGAAAAACACTACAGTGAATACTATAGTATTTATACCACAGTATACTATAGTATTTTTTCCTGTGGGAAGAGAGAGAGAGAGAGAGAGTTTGCATCACTGATCTCTACATCCTGGTTCTTCTCAGACAAAAGGAGGCTGGTGGGTGGAGCTATAGGAGGACGAGCTCATTGTAATGGCTGGAATGGAATAAATTAAATGGAGTCAAACATGTGGTTTCCATATGTTTGATGTGTTTGATACCGTTCTATTAATTCCATTCCAGCCATTACAATGAGCATGTCCTCATATAGCTCCTCCCACCCGCCTCCTCTGTCTCAGACAGTGGAACAGACACAGACACAGACACAGACACATCCACCAACGCACATGCACACGTGCACAGACACACACACCAACCAACCTGACACGTAGATAGATAGCACACGTCAACATTTAAATCCAGTGCACACCAGGCAGGTTGCTGTGAGAGAGCCGAGAAATAGTTTTCCTCGCACTACTATTTCACACCCATGAAAATGGCAGAGTGATTTATGCGTTTCCACTTGAAATATGAATTTTGTAGCATGCTGGAAATTTGGCAGGAAAAATGATTAAACTAGAGACTCAAAGCAGGTGAGAGCCAATGGAGAGAAAGAGCTTGATGTGATTCATATTAATAGTGTCTGTGTGTTCTATTGTCATCCTTGAGGTTCTGACAGTGTTTTTATTTATTTTTTGGGGGGGGGGCCTGAGGTTTGTTTCATCAACAGACTCTTCCTCTTTTACCTATGATCCAACTGTGAAAGGGAGCTATTGAAATAATGCCCTGAGTGGGGGAGGTGGAGAGGTAGAGAGCAGGACAGGAGGACAGAGGGAAAAAGGTTATCAGGGTACATAAGCTATTTCTTTGAAAGTAGAGGTCACCCACAGCGGTGAACACACACCACAGAGAGCAGAAGCTCTACATGAACTCAGGGTGGTGAGAGGATATGAACAAAGGGAGAAGCACAGGCTACATTGTGCTCCAACCAGGACTTCCGGGAAAACAGAAAATGTATTAAAAGTTCTCTGAATTTTGCAAAACTGACTAAAACTGACTAAAACTTTCAATCACACTTTTGCGCCAAATTTACTAAAACTTTCTGATGGGAGAAGCAATAGAAGGGAAAGGGGAAAGGGGCTACCGGGTCAGTTGCACAACTGAAATGTGTCTTCCGCATTTAACCTAACCCCTCTGAATCAGAGAGTTGCAGGTGGCTGCCTTAATCAACGTCATCGGCGCCCGGGGAGCAGTTGTTCTGGGGGTTAACTGCCTTGTTCAAGAGCAGAACGGGAGATTTTCCCACATTGCCGGCTCGGGGATTCAAAGAAGCATACCTTTTGGTTAACCTTTACTTAACACCCATCCCGGATCCGGGAGCATCCTCATCAGTAAAAGCTGACTAGCATAGCCTAGCATAGCGCCACAAGTAAATAATAGCATAGAAATATCATGAAATCACAAGTCCAATACAGCAAATGAAAGATAAACATCTTGTGAATCCAGCCATCATTTCCGATTTTTAAAATGTTTTACAGCGAAAACACAATATGTATTTCTATTAGCTAACCACAAAAGCCAAAGACTCAACCGCATATTTTCACCATGTTCCTACCGCATAGGTAGCTATCACAAAACCGACCAAATATAGATATGATTAGTCACTAACCAAGAAACAACTTCATCAGATGACAGTCTTATAACATGTTATACAATAAATTTATGTTTTGTTCGAAAATGTGCATATTTGAGGTATAAATCATAGTTTTACATTGCAGCTACCATCAAAAATATCACCAAAGCAGCCAGAATAATTACAGAGAGCAACGTGAAATACCTAAATACTCATCATAAAACATTTATGAAAAATACATGGTGTACAGCAAATGAAAGATAAACATCTTGTGAATCCAGCCAATATTTCCGATTTTTTAAGTGTTTTACAGCGAAAACACAATATAGCATTATATTAGCTTACCACAATAGCCAAACACACAACCACATTTATTCACCGCATAGATAGCATTCGCAAAAACCAGCAAAATATATAAAATTAATCACTAACCTTGACCAACTTCATCAGATGACAGTCTTATAACATCAGGTTATACAATACACTTATGTTTTGTTCGAAAATTTGCATATTTAGAGCTGCAAACCGTGGTTATACATTGTGAATATGTAGCATCGATTCACCAGAATGTCCAGAGCTATTTTGGATCTGACCAAAGAACTCATCATAAACTTTACATAAAAATACTTGTTGTATGGCAAATGAAAGATACACTGGTTCTGCAACCGCCGTGTTAGATTTTTTTAAATAACTTTACCATAACAAACAGCTTGCGTTATTGCGAGACAGCGCCCGCCAAAACGGCAGAGAATAGGAATCAACATTTTCCACAGAAATACGAAATAACATCATAAATTGTTCTTACTTTTGTTGAGCTTCCATCAGAATCTTGTACAAGGAGTCCTAGGTCCAGAATAAATCATTGTTTGGTTTTAGAATGTCCTTTTCTCCTGTCGAATTAGCAACCTTAGCTAGCCATGTGGCGCGAACATGCCCATCTTCTCTTGATGCAAAGAACGGAAAATTCCAAAAGTCCCAATAAACGTTGAATAAACTGATACAACTCGGTTGAAAAAAACTACTTTATGATGTTATTATCACATGTATCAAATAAAATCAGAGCCGGAGATATCCGCCGTGTATACCGAACGCTTTTCAGAAGCCAATGTCGACGTACTTCGCACGCCAGAGAAGACAAAGACATTTCCAGACCTGTCACTCCAAAAGCTCTTGTTCGGCCTCAGATCAAGCTAGACACCCCATTCCACCTTCCACTGCCTGTTGACATCTAGTGGAAGGCGTATGAAGTGCATGCATATCGATAAATATTAGGCAATTGAATAGGCAGGCCCTGGAACAGAGCATCGTTTTCAGATTTTTCACTTCCTGTATGGAAGTTTGCTGCAAAATTAGTTCTGTTTTATTCACAGATATAATTCAAACAGTTTTAGAAACTTGAGTGTTTTCTATCCAATAGTAATAATAATATGCATATTGTACGATCTAGAATAGAGTACGAGGCAGTTTAATTTGGGCACGATTTTTCCAAAGTGAAAACAGCGCCCCCCTATTGACAAGAAGTTTTTAAGGAAAGGGAAAGGGGGATACCTAGTCAGTTTTACAACTGAATGCATTCAACTGAAATGTGTCTTCCGCATTTAACCCAACCCCTCTGAATCAAAGAGGTGCGGGGCGCTGCCTTAATCGACATTCACGGCGCCAGGGGAACAGTGGGTTAACTGCCAGCTCGGGGATTCGATCCAGAAACCTTTCGTTTACTGTCCCAACACTAACCACTAGGCTACCTGCCGCAAAAGCTTTTTCCAGAAACATTGTTAAGTTGATCTTGATCATTGTTTGTTTCTTGCTGCATTACTTAACCAAGCTTGTCCAATTGAGTATAGAGCGATGATGTATAATGCTACGTCTTCTTAGACAGTAATGATTTGATACTTTACAAATCAAAGTGGTTTTCAGTAACAATGTTTCAGTCAAGAGTATTCAACCTTATGTACAGTGCATTCAGAAAGTATTCAGACACCTTTTGTTACCCTACAGCCTTACTCTAAAATTGTTTTGGCTTTTTTAAATGTTCTGATCAATCTACACACAATACCCCATAATGACAAAGCGAAAGCAGGTTTTTAGACATTTTTACAAATGTATTAAAAATAAAAAAAAACATAAATACCTTATTTACATAAGTATTCAGACCCTTTAATATGAGACTCGAAATTGAGCTTAGGTGCATCCTGTTTCCATTGACACAGATGTTTCTTCAACTTGATTGGAGTCCACCTCCACAGCCCGCTTGGAGTTTGCCAAAAAGCACCAAAAGGACTCTGAGCATGAGAAACAAGATTCTCTGGTCTGATGAAACCAAGATTGAACTCTTTGGCCAGAATGCCAAGCGTCACGTCTGGAGGAAACTAAGCACCGCTCATCACCTGGCCAATACCATCCCTAGAGTGAAGCATGGTGGTGGCAGCATCATGCTGTGGGGATGTTTTTCAGCGGCAGGGACTGGGAGATTAGTCAGGACTGAGGGAAAGATGAATGGACCAAAGTACAAATAAATCCTTGATGAAAACCTCCTCCAGAGCGCTCAGGACCTCAGATTGGGGTGAAGGTTCACCTTCCAACAGGACAATGACCCTAAGCACACAGCCAAGACAACGCAGGAGTGGCTTTGGGACAAGTTTCTGAATGTCCTTGAGTGGCCCAGCCAGAGCCCGGACTTGAACCCGATCTGACATCTTTGGAGAGACCTGAAAATAGCTGTGCAACGACACTCTCGATCCAACATGACAGAGCTTGAAAGGATCTGCAGAGAAGAATGGGAGAAACTCCCCAAAAACAGGTGTGCCAAGCCTGTAGCGTCATACCCAAGAAGACTCAAGGCTGTAATCGCTGCCAAAGGTGCTTCAACAAAGTACTGAGTAAAGGGTATGAATACTTACGTAAATGTCATATTTCAGTTTTGTATTTTTTATACATTTGCAAAAATGTCCAAAAAACAGTTTTTTCTTTGTCATTTTGGGGTATTGTGTGTAGATTGGTGAGGGGAAAAACAATTTAATCAATTTTAGAATAAGGCTGTAATGTAACAAAATGTGGATGAAGTGAAGGGGCCTGAATACTTTCTACAGATGAAGAATGTTGGCCAGTCTATATAGTATCTCAGGATTTCATCGATGCCCAAGACCTGAAGGCCTTACATGGAAATGAAGAATTTCTTTCCACCACGCTATCAATCCATTTTCAGAAATGTTTGGTAAATTCGCTTTAATTGTTTAAAGAACCTATGAAAGAGATTAGTGTGTTTTTTCACTATATAATCATGACAGGTGAGTTGTTCAATGACAGACATATATTTGTTTCAAATCTAACACTTGATGGCTTCCTTTCAGAGACAAATAATCATATTTGATCACACTCAGATAAATAAATAGTACTGCTAGGTTTTCACAGTCAAATGTAACAAATATCTACATTTTTTATAAATAACTGTACAAATGATACTTTTCTGACATTGTCACGTTTCTGACCTTATTTCCTTTGTTTTGTCTTTATTTAGTTGGTCAGGGCGTGAGATGGGGTGGGCAGTCTATGTTTGTGTTTCTATGTTGTCTATTTCTATGTGTTTGGCCTGATATGGTTCTCAATCAGAGACAGGTGTTTTGCGTTGTCTCTGATTGGGAACCATATTTAGGTAGCCTGTTTTGTATTGTGGGTTGTGGGTTATTGTCTATGTTATGTTGCATGTTAGCACAGTGTTTATATAGCGGTCACGTTCATCTTATTCGTTTTGTTGTTTTTGTGTCGTACGGGTTAGGGAGGGTTTGGCCGGTAGGGATATCCTTGTCCCATCGCGCACCAGTGACTCCTGTGGCGGGCCGGGCGCGCTAACCAAGGTTGCCAGGTGCACAGTGTTTCCTCGGACACATTGGTGCGGCTGGCTTCCGGGTTGGATGAGCACTGTGTTAAGAAGCAGTGCGACTTGGTTGGGTTGTGTTTCGGAGGACGCATGGCTTTCGACCTTCGTCTCTCCCGAGCACGTACGGGAGTTGTAGCGATGAGACAAGATAGTAATTACTAACAATTGGATACCACAAAATTGGGGAGAAAAAGGGGGTAAAAAAAATAATAAATATATGTGTGCACGCACACAAACACTCATACACGCCACACACATAGTATTCAAGATAGAGTTCATGGCGTTACACTCTAAAGCTAAGGATCAAAGGTTCTGAGTCCCACAGATGGGACATTCTAACACTGAGTTCTGGTTCTCTACAACTCTCAATCTCCCACTGGCTCATAGAGTTAACACTGGATTTCACAAACACAAATGCTTGGCAAATAGGCGATGTAATAGTATTTAATATTCACTCTCTCTCACTTTAGAGGCAATACACTTCTTCTTTGTGTGGTTGCATGTGGCAGAATAATACTCCTGCTGAGTAGGGTTGCAAAATTATGGAAACTTTCAATAAATTCCCTGGTTTTCCAGAAATCATGGTTTGAGAATTCTGGATTCCCTACTTATTCCCTCTTGATTACGGGAATTCTCCAACTGGAATTTCGGGAAAACCAAGGAATTTATTGAAAGTTCACAGAATTTTGCATCCCTACTGCTGAGAGACATCGCCAGACCTACTTTGATTGGTCCTCTGGCTCTTACTTTTTACTCCATAATGAATTAAAAATGGTCTTAATTTATACTTGATACCTCATTTTGGCAGCCGGGTATAACATGCTTTAAATCACAAGCTTAAGTCTGGAAATGTGCTACGGATCACAGTTTTCCCAGTTAAGCTCATTTCATGAATCAGTCGGACTCTCTAGCTCTCTCAGCAGCTCCGCGAATTCACCATTCAGAACGTTGAGCCTTTTTTAATACCAAACCAAAGATAAGAACACCCCACAGTGATTCATGCTTTGATGAGTTCACTTCTCTCTGGAACAGAATACATGTATGGAATTATATTATTGTCCTCTACTACATATATGCATGTGTGTCAATCACCAGAGCCATATTTTTTATACTGAGTTGGGATATGGGCTCTTCACTATACCTAGTGCATCTTCCTACACCATGAGAACCCTTGACAGAGGCGGTAAGCTACTTGAAAGCAGTGTATTTCAGGCCTCAATGAGAGTGAATGAGTATGCCCAGCCTAGCCCGGACCCATTGATGGGATGTGAAAGCTACAAGAGCAGAAAAGCATCCTGCGGTGATTCATCCCCTACCTGACTCAAGGGCTCTTTATTAGCTATATAAAAAAAAAGGAACGTTTCAATGGAAAATGAAGGAGAGAGAGAGGGGGGAGGTATAGAGAGATAAAGAGGGAGAGAGAGCTATAGAGATAGAGAGGAAGAGAGATGAAGAGAGAGAGAGCTGTAGAGAGAGAGAGAGAGAGAGAGAGAGAGGGGAGAGAGAGAAAGAGAGAGAGAGGAAGAGAGATGAAGAGAGAGAGAGCTGTAGAGAGAGAGAGAGAGAGAGAGAGAGAGAGGGGGGGGAGAGAGAGAAAGAGAGAGAGAGAGTAAGAGAGATGAAGAGAGAGAGAGCGAGCTGTAGAGAGAGAGAGAGAGAGAGAGAGAGAGAGAGAGCGAGAGAGAGAGAGGGGGAGAGAGAGAAAGAGAGAGAGCTGTGCTTTGTCAAGATTAGATTTGTCTCCAATCCCCTCAATACTTACCCTACCCAGCATCATCAACGGGGTGGCAGGTGGTTAGAGTGTTGGACTAGTAACCGAAAGGTTGCAAGATCGAATCCCCAAGCTGACAAGGTAAAAATATGCGGTGCTGCCCCTGAACAAGGCAGTTTACCCACTGTTCCTAGGATGTCACTGAAAATAAGAATATGTTCTTAAAACTGACTTGCCTAGTTAAAGAACGGTTATAAAAAAAATCATTACTGTACCATATTCATGAGATTGACACTGCAGAGGATACTTTTTGTTTTTCCTTTCCTCCAATAGACATTTTAAAACTTCCTCGTTTATTGAGTTTTGTTGGACTTTTAACACCCACAAAGTCTTGGTTAAAATGGATGTGCCTGTCCCTGCCAGGAGATCAGTGCTTTGAACCAATGTGCCGGTAAGGAGAATGTTTCTGTCTCACAGCTAAACGTCACATAGCTTAGAGGGGGAGAAAGGAGGAACATGAAGGAGGAGAAAAAAAAGGGGGGAGGAAGATCTCTGAGAAAAGGAGTGAACCACAAATGGATACCGTCATTATAAGTAGTGAGAGCTGGTGCTTAACGTGAAATAAAGGGCCAGCTCTCCTCCTACCATCGACAGCTCGCACACCTCAGTGAGCTGTGCACTAACCTTGATGTAATTGCTCCATCTAGTGCTGAGGGATTATAGAGAATGAGCCAATGCATGACATATCCTATTGATTACATTAGGATTAGAGCCCTGCATGACATGCTATAGTATGGACTAGGAGTCTAGGACTACACTGTTTTGCAATATTGGACTTCAGGAATCACACGACTCTATTTCAGAGGAGAACTTACACTGCATCTGAACAATTTAACATGAGGCATAGAGTCATGATAGCGTCACTACTGAGGGAGTTGCTGGATTTCAATAT
This sequence comes from Salvelinus namaycush, assembly GCF_016432855.1. Taxonomy (NCBI): domain Eukaryota; kingdom Metazoa; phylum Chordata; class Actinopteri; order Salmoniformes; family Salmonidae; genus Salvelinus; species Salvelinus namaycush. The sequence goes on from NC_052330.1 coordinate 28,999,882, forward strand.
TTCCTGGTGCTGTAGTGACTCCTACTGGACATGAAAGGCATTGTCATAGAGGAGAAGACACGTGACTCTTTCTGCTCCTGTTCTGATAGTAAACCAGCAATTTGGAAAGATATTTTGAAAATAAATTGCTTGTTACAGGCTGTTATCAATGCTAGATTAAACATTGTTAGGGTGACAAACAAAGTAGGGTGGATGTGTTATCAAACATAAAAACACTTATGTTCACCATGCTTAATTCAATGATGTTATGTTTCAGTCAGAGGACATATACAGTTGAAGTCGGAAGTTTACATACACCTTAGCCAAATACATTTAAACTCAGTTTTTCACAATTCCTGACATTTAATCCTAGTAAAAATTCCCTGTCTTAGGTCAGTTAGGATCACCACTTTATTTTAAGAATGTGAAATGTCAGAATAATAGTTGAGAGAATGATTTATTTCAGATTTTATTTCATCATCACATTTCCAGTGGGTCAAAAGTTTACATACACTCAATTAGTATTTGGTAGCAATGCCTTTAAATTGTTTAACTTGGGTCAAACAATTTGGGTGGCCTTCCACAAGCTTCCCACAATAAGTTGGGTGAATCTTGGCCCATTCCTCCTGACAGGGCTGGTGTAACTGAGTCAGGTTTGTAGGCCTCCTTGCTCGCACACGCTTTTTCAGTTCCGCCCACAACTTAAGCCATTTTGCCACAACTTTGGAAGGATGCTTGGGGTCATTGTCCATTTGGAAGACCCATTTGCGACCAAGCTTTAACTTCCTGACTGATGTCTTGAGATGTTGCTTCAAATATCCACATAATTTCCGTTCTCATGATGCCATCTATTTTGTGAAGTGCACCAGTCTGACCTGCAGCAAAGCACCCCCACAACATGATGCTGCCACCCCTGTGCTTCACGGTTGGGATGGTGTTCTTCGGCTTGCAAGCATCCCCATTTTTCCTCCAAACATAACGATGGGCATTATGGCCAAACAGTTCTATTTTTGTTTCATCAGACCAGAGGACTTTTCTCCAAAAAGTACGATCTTTGTCCCCATGTGCAGTTGCAAAGGGTAGTCTGTCTTTTTTATGGTGGTTTTGGAGCAGTGGCTTCTTCCTTGCTGAGAGGCCTTTCAGGTTATTTCGATATAGGACTCGTTTTACTGTGGATATAGATACTTTGTACCTGTGTCCTCCAGCATCTTCACAAGGTCCTTTGCTGCTGTTCTGGGATTGATTTGCACGTTTTGCACCAAAGTACGTTCATCTCTAGGAGACAGAACACGTCTCCTTCCTGAGCGGTATGACGGTTGCGTGGTCCCATGGTGTTCATCCTTGCGTACTATTGTTTGTACAGATGAACGTGGTACATTCAGGTGTTTGGAAATTGCTCCCAAGGATAAACCAGACTTGTGGAGGTCTACACATTTTTTTCTGAGGTCTTGGCTAATTTATTTTGATTTTCCCATGATGTCAAGCATAAAGGCACTGAGTTTGAAGGTAGGCCTTGAAATACATCCACAGGTACACGTCCAATTGACTCAAATGATGTCAATTAGCCTATGAGACGCTTCTAAAGCCATGACAACATTTTATGGAATTTTCCAAGCTGTTTAAAGGCACAGTCAACTTAGTGTATGTAAACTTCTGACCCACTGGAATTGTAATACAGTGAATTATTAGTCAAATAATCTATCTGTAAACAATTTTGGAAAAATTACTTGTGTCATGCACAAAGTAGATGTCCTAACCGACTTACCAAAACTATAGTTTGTAAAAAAGAATTTGTGGAGTGGTTGAAAAAAAAGTTTTCATGACCCCAACTAAGTGTATATAAACTTCCCACTTCAACTTTACCTAAACAGTATATGCTGGCACCAGACATTACACAATATTCAGTGGTGAAATCTCTCTTAATGACTCCGTTGCACATTTGAAGCGAGATCACAGATCTTCATTGAAATTGGAGCAAAAAATGACCCAGTCATGTGCCTATACGTGATGTCTATTTCCCAGCGTACAAGTGTGTATTATACGCATCTGTGAAATGTAAATCTGTTTTTTGCATATGCCTACTCTCCCTGAGACACCCTTGGAGAGTGGGATCACGGCGAGGGTCAGCCATTATCAACGGCAAACCTGGAGCAATTAGGGTTAAGTGCCTTGCTCAAGGGCACATTGACGCATTTTTCACATTTGACATACCAAAGCCTTTTAGAGCTGTTTTAGTACATTATCATAGAGCTGTTTTAGCACAATAGCATAGAGCTGTTTGTAACATTATCATAGAGCTGTTTTAGTACAATATCATAGAGCTGTTTTAGTACAATATCATAGAACTGTTTTAGTACATTATCATAGAGCAGTTTTATTACATTATCATTGCGATGTTTTAGTACAGTGTTATAGAGCTGTTTTGGTACATTATCATATAGCTGTTTTATTACATTATCATAGAGATGTTTTAGTACAATATCATAGAGCTGTTTAGTATCTTATCATAGAGCTATTTTAGTACATATCATAGAGCTGTTTTAGTACATATAATAGAGCTGTTAGGGTACAACATAATATAGTTGTTTAGTACATTATCATAGAGTTGTTAAGTATCTATCATAGGGCTGTTTTAGAACATATCACAGAGCTGTTTTAGTACAATATCATAGAGTTGTTTAGTACATCATCATGTAGTTGTTTAGTATGTTATCATGGAGCTGTTTTAGTACATTATCATAGAGTTGTTTAGTATCTTATCATAGAGCTGTTTTAGTACAATATCATAGAGCTGTTTTAGTACATTATCATAGAGTTGTTTAGTATCTTCTCATAGAGCTGTTTTAGTACAATATCATAGAGCTGTTTAGTACAATATCATAGAGTTGTTTAGTATCTTATCATTGAGCTGTTTTAGTACATATCACAGAGTTGTTTAGTACAATATAGTAGAGTTGTTTAGTACAATAGCATAGAGCTGTTTAGTACATTATCATAGAGTTGTTTAGTGTCTTATCATATAACTTTTTTGATACAATATCATAGAGTTGTTTTAGTACATTATCATAGAGGTGTTATAGCACAATATCATAGAGCCGTTTTAGTACATTATCATAGAGCTGTTTTAGTACATATCATAGAGCTGTTTTAGTACATATCACAGAGCTTTTTTAGTACAATATCATATTGTTTTTTAATACATCATCATGTAGTTGTTTAGTATCTTATCATGGAGCTGTTTAGTACATTATCATAGAGCTGTTATATTACAATATCATAGAGTTGTTTAGTACATTATCATAAAGTTGTTTAGTATCTTATCATAGAGCTGTTAAGTACAATATCATAGAGTTGTTTAGCACATTATCATTGAGTTGTTTAGTATCATATCATAGAGCTGTTTTGGTACATTATCATTGAGTTGTTAAGTACCTTATCATAGAGCTGTTTAGTACATTATCACAGAGTGGTTTAGTACATTATCATAGCACTGTTTTGGTACATTATCATTGAGTTGTCAAGTACCTTATCATAGAGCTGTTTGTACATTATCATAGAGTGATTTAGTACATTATCATAGAGCTGTTTTAGTACATATCAGAGAGCTGTTTTAGTACATATCAGAGAGCTGTTATAGAACAATATCATACAGTTGTTTAGTACATTATCATAGAGTTGTTTAGTACATTATCATAGAGCTGTTTTAGTACAATATCATAAAGATGTTTGGTACATTATCATTGAGTTGTTAAGTACCTTATTATGGAGCGGTTTTATTAGATGATCATAGAGTGGTTTAATACATTATCATAGAGCTGTTTTAGTACATTATCACAGAGCTGTTTTAGTACATTATCATACAGCTGTTTTGGTACATTAGCGTAAGGTTGCTGGTTCGAATCCCTGAGCCGACCAGGTGAAAAATTCTGTCAATTTGCCCTTGAGCAAAGCACCTTGCCCATGTTGCTCTGGATAAGAGCGTCTGCTAAATGACTAAACCGTCAATGTAAATATGTTGCCCCCATTGGATATATTCAGATATGACATGTATTAGGGCCTCAAAGAGCAAGTAACCAGCCCACCTATTGGCTAATTGATTAAATATCATTGTATGAATTGATGGCCTTTCTGACTTCTTGTGTAACAAATCATATTAGAAAATAACTTGTCTTTTCTAAGTCTAGTAATCAGTGATAACCCCTTTAAAAGGGATTAATGCAGGTTGAGGGTGGCGGGGCCCACTCAACTTAATCATAAGATATTGATAGCCTTAACCATACCACCATCTAGGGTGCCTGGGTGTACGTTTAGTTTGTTGCCCTAGCAATACACAGCTGATTCAAATCATCAAAGCTTGATGATTAGTTGGCTATTTAAATCAGCTGTGTAGTGCTAGGGGGGGACAAAACATGCACTTCTTTGAGGGGGAAGTTTTGAAAGAGAAAAAAACAACTCAACAACAACAACATAATAATAATAAAAACAATAATAATAATAATAATAATAACCAAAACTAACACACCAGACCGATTTATAAATGAATGGATGGTTTCATATTTTGTACCGTCACGATAGAGTTGTTTACTCACATTGATCATTCTGGCAAGCCTTTGTAGGAAGGACAACTTCACTTTGGTAGTCTTCACATCCTCAGCTAGAGGAACAGCCTCAGGTCTGGTGGCGTCCAACGATGTTCTTCTGGCGGCCATTGATGCCTCATTATATCTGTCGAGGAGTTCTTTACTCAAGGACTTGACAAGAATCGTATCAAATGAGTCCTGAGTCGACACGGCCAATTTAAGGATTTTCTCCAAGCCAAAGTCCTCCAACATATGTTTGTACATGGCCCTGTACACTTTATGAATCTTTAGGTTCTCTGTATATGCTTGGGTCTCAGAGGAGCCTGACATTGCACAGAAGACAGATAGGACCTTTGGGATTAGGTCTTGTGACGTGAGTGCAACGTCAACTGGGTACAGATCAGTTTGAGTTGTGATCTTCGACAGATGTCTCAACACAGGCATGCTGATGAGGCTGGTGAAGTCATCATCACTGTCTGAGTTTTCAGAGGATGGGGTTGGAGGTGGGGCATCTTTGACAACATCCGGGCTGGTTGTAATCTGATCACCAACAATGTTCTGAGCTACACCAGAACGACTGGTGGTATCCTCTTTCTCTTCATCAATGTTGGCTCTAAAGCGTCGTGCTACAGTGGAGGTCTCACTGACACGGGAGAGAGACAGCTGAGGGGAAGAATTGCCACTCAATAAACTGCCAAGGTCAGTGACATCTGTCAGAGATTCTTGGAGAGATTCTGATATCTTGGTTGCTTTGAGCATCAGAAACCACGGAGTCCATGATCTGGCTTACCATAACTTTATTAATATACAGACTAACTGTGCCACAAAATATTGATGTGGAAGAAGTGCATGACATCCAATCTTCGGACTTGCTAGCCAACACACTGACTCCCTGAGCCAAAGTCATTGACGATAATGAAGGCACAAGGCTAGGAAGAAAGAGGCGCTTCACAGACTCCTCTGCAAACAGCCAAACCAGCTCGTAAGCTGTGGCCTTCCCTGTATCCTCCTTCCTCTTCAGCTAATTAAGGACTGTATTCAATGCACTCTTTCCAGCCGCCACTGTCAAAACCAGAGGGGTCAAGTTGCTGTCAGAAATGATGAAATTGACTTGGTGAGTAAGATCACGGGAGAGAGCACCAATCCTCCCCTGAGATGTGAGCTCCTCCAATCTAGCTATCCTGGCTGTCAGATCATGGTGAGATGTAACTTGCCCTTCTTCCTCTGGATATACCTCCTTCATGGTATCTGCTGTAGCAGACATGGACTTCCTGGCATCACACACCACATTTTTCAGTCGATGACTAAGCATCTCACAAATGGCAGAGGAGTTCTCTCGGGTAATTCAGAAGAGATTGGAGTGCCAGGGAGTGCAAATTCCCACTCCGACATCCTTGATTTGGTTGAAGATGTTGATTTGGCTAATGATGTTAATTTGACTGAGGAAAAAGGCCCCTGTGGCTCTCGCAAGACCAGTTCCTCACCACAATCACTGCTTATATTCTCAATGTACTCCAGCATCATTTCAACCACATTCTCTATTTGTGAAGGCTCTCCTGCTGTCACCATTTGTTACGATCTCGACAGCTCTTTCTGAATGGAAACCAAAAAATGGCTGAGGGATTCTTTGGCTTGAGCCATCATTGCTTTGGCTTGTTTTTTCAGTGTGAAATAGTTTCTCATCTTCATCTTCAGATTGTGGAAAACAGTCTTTGCAGTTGTCCAGATCTTCTTCTCAGATACTTTCACAACAGTCTGGGAGCCTTCGGGTGCGGCCTCGGTAGCTTTGGAGATTTTCTCATCGCGCTCTTGAAGCTTAGAGTCTGCGTGCCATAAAGTAGCAGTGGAAGACTGCAGGAAAGAAAAGGCTCTTCATGTGGTTCACAATTGATCCAACCATTTCAAAAGCTGCTGCAGCTGTATGCTTCAAGGACATGATTGATGTTGCTGGTGACCTTTGATAATCTGTCTGGTGGAGAGATGTTGACTGGCTCGATCTGGGTAAGCTACTGACTGATTTGGTCAGTATTTAAGTGACCTTGTTAGTCGCCTTCATCTGGAACTCTTCACTTGAGAGCTTCTCGATAACAGAGGATGAAGAACTGGACAAAGACATGTCTTCTAGGTAAGACATGAAACTGCTCAAAAAGTCACCGACTTCAAGGGAGTTGTAAGAGGAACTCTCTGCAACAGAGGATATGCATTCTAAATCTGCCACCTCAACTGTACATGGCCACAGTCTGAGATAATACCTATTTGGTGCAGGACTCTAGGTTTGGATCATAGAGAGCCAGTAAAAGTTGCAAGTTCTCACTCTGGCATTTGTGTAGAACACCGAGACCAGCTGACCTCTTGCAGTTCACTCTTACTGAGAAGAGGAGAGATGCGGCTCTGAGTATGATCTAATCTGGATTCAGGTTGCTCTGGTGTTTCCTCTGCTACAAAGGTAGCTGAATCCCTTCTACCAGACAGAGAAGATGAGCTGAGTTCTGCTACGGGGGATTCACTCCTACTTGGTGAAGAAGTATCCAGAGTTGAACCAGGCAGAACATTGGAGCCAGCATGCTCCAGAAGCACAGCACTGGAGATAGTGTGTTCTGGGAGCACAGCACTGGAGTCCATTGTCTCCAGAAATGCTTCCCCTTGGGCTGTAGCTCCATTCATTCTGAGGAATAATTATTTGAGTTTTGCCTGAAGACTGCCGCAGAGTCTACGAGCTGCATGGAATGGTTTCCGCTTTTACATACAATGTCCCACTTGGGGATATCTCTGGGTGCTTGCTGGTTGATCTGATTCAGCTTGCTTCACAATGTCTTTGACATCATCTTTAAAGTTGTTAATTATTTTAGATACCTCAGAATCCACATTGGTCTGTAAGAGCCCAGGGGTCACAGAATCAAGGATCCTGTCAGATGGGCCAGACGTATTCAGCTGGGAGTGGCACTAAATGTAGGGGAAGTGTGAACCAAACCAGATGTAATGCTACTGAACCTTCTCAGTACAATCTCGCTCACAGTCTTTGAGGTTTTAGTCTTGAACTTGGCACTTGGCAGAGAGTCAAGGTTTTTCACCAATGCCTTGCAATAGGCATACAGAGGCCCATTATCAGCAACCATCACTCCTGTGTTCCAATGGCACGTTGTGGCAGAGTTGCAAAGAAAAAGCCATATCTCAGACTGGCCAATAAAAAGAAAAGATTAAGATGGGCAAAAGAACACAGACACTGGACAGAGGCACTCTGCCTAGAAGGCCAGCATCCCGGAGTCGCCTCTTCACTTTTAACGTTGAGACTGGTGTTTTGCGGGTACTATTTAATGAAGCTGCCAGTTAAGGACTTGTGAGGTGTCTGTTTCTCAAACTAGACACTCTAATGTACTTGTCCTCTTGCTAGGTGGTGCACAGGGGCCTCCCACTCCTCTTTCTATTCTGGTTAGAACAGGTCTGCGCTGTTCTGTGAAGGGAGTAGTACACAGCGTTGTACGAGATCTTCAATTTCTTGGCAATTTCTCGCATGGAATAGCCTTCATTTCTCAGAACAAGAATAGACTGACGAGTTTCAGAAGAAAGTTATTTGTTTCTAGCCATTTTGAGCCTGTAACCGAACCCACAAATGCTGATGCTCCAGATACTCAAATAGTCTAAAGAAGGCCAGTTTTATTGCTTCTTTAATCAGGACAACAGTTTTCAGCTGTGCTAACATAATTGCAAATGGGTTTTCTAATGATAAATTAGCCTTTTAAAATTATAAACTTGGATTAGCTAGCACAACGTGCCATTGGAACACAGGAGTGATGGTTGCTGATAATGGGCCTCTGTACGCCTATGTAGATATTCGATAAGAAATCTGCCGTTTCCAGCTACAAAAGTAATTTACAACATTAACAATGTCTACACTGTACTTCTGATCAATTTTATGTTATTTTAATGGACAAAAAATGTGCTTTTCTTTCAGTAACAAGGAACTTTCTAAGTGACCCCAAATCTTTGAACGGCAGTGTATGTTCAGGTCCTCTGGAACAGGAGTCTTCAGTATGCAGGTGATCCACTGCAAGGCCACTGCCAGATGCCAACATTTAAACTTTCACAGCCACTTCTCGAAGTAGCTTAGCCAATTCCCAATCTTCTTTTTATCAATTCATCCAACGTCTTCAAAAACAGTCATCACCTCCTCTATTGCAGGTGGAATGCAGGACTCAACATATAATTGGTCCATTGGATTTGTGTGATCATCGAAAAATCTCTGGACCATGTTGACCATCTGTTCAGTTGTCTGAGTATCAGAGGCAAAAGGGGATGACCGCCCTGAAAGGGTTCTGCTGATAGTCAAAGAGAGGGCAGAGTTGAGCTGTTCACCTCCTTGATAAGGCCAACGGTCAGCTCAGGTGGGCAAGAGGGCAGGATCTCATGGTCAGACAGTTGCTCCTGGACACTGCTGATGATACTGTCTGACATCTCTAGGTGGACTTTCACTGAGCTCTGGGAACTTCAAAATGAACAAGCATTGCATGATCAAATCAATCTCTTACTGATACATTATTTGAAAACAAATCCAACAAACATTGTTATAGATGTCAGATCTTAATTTGACCTCTTTTGTCACAGTAGCAAAATAATCCTGTGGCAGGAAGATTTTAATATCTGAAGAAATACTTAGAATCGCAGCCAGGGGCAGCTGGAAGCTGTGTTTGTATACAATGCACACCATCCTACAATGTACCTTAGGTTACGTGCAGGCTACAGCACATCTGTGAATTCTTATGGACATATTTGTAGAGGTATATGTATTATTCGTTAGGGAAAATCTGTTTTTATATAGTAAATTGCTTTATTATATGTTGTAGGCAAATAATAGGCAGAACAAATTATTGATTTCCTCAGTGCCTGTGTGGTCCAGCAGATACAGCCACTGACTCCAGTACACATATGCCAGAGTCAGTTTGAATCTGACCTTTGACTCATGGATGAATGTAAAATTTTTTCAGCATGGTTACAGGGTTAATACCGTGTGGTTACAGGGTTAAAACAGAAACAACTCAAAGGTTACCAGTTTAGGCATTCATTCAGAGTGGTTAAGGTTAGGGCTATAGTTTGGGGAATGCTCATGAACCTCATGAGTTTGCGCCCAGTGCTGGACGATATAGTGACCAGCCTGATCCTACATTAGGACCAGAAGTTAATAGCATTTATTATTCAAAATTCAAGACGTAAAATTAATAGTCTGATCATTTACACATCAAAGAAAAGTGTCTCAGCTTAACGAAATCATCTTTGGATAGGCACAAGTCATTTTGTCACAGCTTTACAAAATTGAATATCAAAGCCACAGAATACAGGCTTTCAATCCACACCAAAGACCAGAACAATATTGCCAAATTATACATAGCCTAACTATAAAATATGGATGAGCATCTACACTGGGGGAACGTTTATCGTTCTACAGTAGGCCTACTGATCTGTCAATCAACTGATGGCCCAAATCAGCTCATCAACTCAGCCAGGGATACACTATAGCCTATTATGGGGTTTCACACCGTTCATTATGTGACAATGGATTGGCTAACGGATAGCCTACAGAATGTAGCCTATTGGAATATAATCAAATAACAAGAGGCGTATTACAACCATCAATTGCACTAGATTAGATTATCGCCAGCTGATGTCTCGTTAAACCATCAATTCAAGCTAAATTCGCCCGCACAGCTGATCTCAATTGCAACCATTATTGTCATTAAAAAAAATGATATAAAAATGATGTCAGTACTACAGTCCTGCTTACAACCAAAGTTTCAAAATATGTTTGCCCTCTGGTTGGTAGTAATCAGAACAACTTAGTCCTTTTTGAACATACTAATGGTGATGTGTCTATTGGCAAACATTCCATACAATAGAAATCAAGTATTTTATTATTTACCACAGCAAATCTACTGTGGAAATTTACCCGCCCCTTTGTATGAATGGAAACTAATGTTGTTGTAGCCTACTGTTATTATTTTATTTGTTTCCTATTTCTGGTATGGTCATTTCTTATCAAGATCAAGGGTAAAATATCCTCGGACTGTCCATATTTGATCAAACCCAATGCTGAAGTGTGCATTCAGAAGGCAGCCACCCTAACCACTAGACCAGCTCAGGCCACAATTTAGACCTTATGATACACTTGTATGTCGTAGCCTAGTGGAGACCAATATCTATCTTGTGTTATTAAGTTATATAAAATGACGGTTGTTGATGTGTATGGCTGCATTTCAGACACATTTTGGTACATTTGAATGTTGCAGGAATAGGACCTAGGACTAGCGTTTGAGCGAGAGAGAATGATTTTGATAGCAAGCCCTGATCCCAGTGACTACCCCGCATGGAGAGAAAGAAAACTGCTTTTTTTCAGGGACTCACGAGGCTCCTGATGCAGCAGGAAAATTCTCTGTGACAAAAGATTAAGATACGAAATATGTAGTCTAGTATTGTAACTATAATTCACATTTTGGTTGATTTTTTCCCCCTCAACATTAATTCAAATCTGCTCAAATAATGTGAGTTGATACAACATTTTGTACAGCATTAGATGGCGTGGAATGCACCTGCTAGAAAGCTGAGAAATATGTACATTTCAATGGAGAAATGATCAGCGATATCAACACACACATTAACAGCTTGTGGGGAACATACCCCTTTGAAGAGGGCGTGCTGGACCTGAAACCACCAGCCCTGGTGCCACTTCTTCTCCATACACTTCACTTCCTCGATGAGCTCCAGTCTTTCCTGGTCAAAGGCAGCGAAGGATCTCGCCCCTTCTGGGTAAGTCAGTGTCGTCCTCATCAAAGCCCGTCACCCCCAGTATGCAGTCCAGGGCCGGCAGTAGGATATGCAGAGTGGTCTGATTAATAAAAGTCACTATGGTCTTGCACAATTTGACAAGTTGTTCCTTGGTCATCTGTATGGAACAAACAGAAGAAAGTTTGTCAATGCAGCTGTGATATTTTAGATCATGAACGGAAAGCATTTGATCAACATAGTTTTTCTTGTCTGCGACAAACTTGGATCAAGTCTGATATGACAGATTAATGAATGTAATATTAGACCATAATTCCACGGCTAATCCATTTCTCTGAATTCAATTAAATAATACCATCACTCCCACATCCAATGTCAAAGGCCGATGGGGAAACGTATAGGATTTCTGAATCGTTTATAGAGCGAAAATAAATAAAAAATAAAATTAAAAAATAAACATGTTTCAGTTTTTAGTTGGTGTTTAGTTCCTTCTGCATAAATGTTGGAAAATGTTGCACATATCACACACAGACGACAGAAACACAGGACATATGACATACTCATCAGTGAGATTGCACAGGAATGATATGAGGATTGGGTAGCAGTACTCAACCATCTCATCCTTGTTGCCTGGGGCGAATGCAGCCTTAAGAGGTTTTTTTCTCCAGGAGATCGATTACAGATCCTCTGCCCAGGTGTTTATTCCTGAATCCTAAAGATGTGAGTGCCGTTGAGAAAGTACAAGAAAATGTAAGAGAAATCTATATGTTTCTCTCTCAATACTATACTCTGAAACTGACTTAATATAATTGTTTTATAGGTCTATTTGAATAAAACCATCCATGTAACCTTTCATACTGACTACACTATTTGACTACAATTAGACTACAGTTTCATTGAAAACAGATGACAACCTGCACATCACAGACAGATATAGAGAACCCATGGTATAGGCCTAAATCTCTGAGCTGCATCCTTGTCAGTGCCCTGTTCCCCTGACTTCTTGGCACTAATCTTCCATTTCCTTTTCTTGGCCTCCATTTTGTGCTGGGCCACCGGTTCTTCCTCATCATCATCCCTCTTTACTGCCTACAAGAATTCAGGAATTCGAAAAGGTCCATGTCTGATTAGATACCTGCAAAGGACATCACATTAATCAGCGCTAACTTGATGATTGTGAATGACTGAGAAAATGGTAGGCCTAGATTTTGAGGCATTATGTTCAAGCAAATGCCCGCTTAGATTACTAATTTCTTTTTTTACATTGCCCAATATTTCATGCACTTTTAAGTTGGTTGCCAACCGCCATATAAAGTCCAAAGAAGAAGAAGCCTGAAGGAGGAGAGATGACTAGAAACAAACTCGGTTTACCCTTTTATCTATGGATTAATTGTCGGTGTAGATGACATTGTGCATTTCAGGTAAAATAACAAAGCAATGTTTATATCCCAGGACAAATTAGCTCGCAACAGCAAGCTATCTAGCTAGCTAAATTGCCATACATTTCTTATTCTTTTCGACCTGTCCCCAAATTAAAATAGTTGGTTCAGAGTTTGTTTTGATATTTCAACCTGCTTGTCCTCATCGCGTCTGGTGTGGCTGGACAAAATCAACATGCGCGAGATGGCGCACGCGCACGCCCGGTCTAGTCAGCATGTTACGCTTTTATTCATTAGTCATCATCAAACCCAAAACCTCAGACAAACTCAAAACCTCAGACAAACCCAAAAGCTTTGGAAGGCTTTTTCCAAACCTGCTTTACAATCAAACCCCATTATTATCAGCAGCCCTCCAGAACACTTGCCCGTAGACTACGATATTGTTCAGTATATCTTTTGGAAGTTTAGTCAATTTAGTGTGTAGGCAACACTGAAAATGTTTACTCAAATGAATGGGGAAGAAAGGGCTATCCAGATGAATGAATACATAAATAGGCCTATGCTAAATTGCAGTTAGGCCCATTTCCCATACAGTTTTCTATGTCAGTGTCTTCAGCATCACAGAAACACCAGCTTCATCCACATGAAATAGGAGATTGAAGGCTCAATCTGTTTTAGTTGTTTTGTTTTGTTATAGACAAACCTGCCTGGACCTATAGTTTGATATTGATAATAATGATCAGGCTATACATGCCTGCAAACCTTTTAAAAAAGTTGGATATAAATATTTTTTCTCTTCAATAACAGTATTTTCAAACCGTTTAAAAATGAATCAAAATATTGCAGTTTATAGGCACGTAAATTTTACTAAAGCCTATCCACTAGATGGCAGTATTTACCTGTCTGTAACAAAAGGCAACTCAATGTTGCAAAGATACTGTACCTAACTAGGCTGTTTTAATTCGGTCTACTTCCAACTGATTGTCGCATACATGGTCAAAATAAAAGTTAGGCTACATTTAAGTAGGGTAGCTTGTCTGATTTAACTTTCAGGGATGTTTAGTACCTAGGCCTACATTGTAACCTAAACATGATCCAATGAGCCAGTTCTGAAAATCTCACATTTTCAGAAGTAAGGTCTACCTTGTTAGGTCTACCTAAGGTCTACTTAGTAAGGTCTACCTTGTTTTCATCCATACTTGCATGACGAAATGAGCCATGAATGCAAATGTCCACTGTTACGGATTTCAAGTCCTGCTGCCTACTTCATCACCTGATGCCGTGACCTGACAAATCTGTTATTGTCATCACTGCTTGTAGGGTAGGAGTTGTTTTGGTACTGAAGCAGAATTCAGGTGCAATTGCATTAGGAAAAGAAATACGTTGGCTGGATCGACTGTCGACTTCGATGGCGTTTTGCTTTCACAGAAACTTGGGTGATTCAAATACAATAGAGTAAAGTGTACAGCGCAACACCGCTCAAAGATATGGCAGACATCACCCTCACATTTGCCAAGACCTGATTTGATTTAATTATTATACATACACATTCAATATTGTTTACCTAACTAATAGTCTTTGAAACACACATATTTGCCATCTACCCATCTGTCTGGAATATGTACATTTAAATACTGAACTGATTAAGATGTTGAAAAACACTTTCTGGATGAAAATGAACAGGGCCCATATTGATAAAGTCTCAGTAGGAGTGCTGATCTAGGATCACTTCCTCCCATGTCCATGTAATCTTATTTATTCTGATCTAAAAGGCAAAACTGATCCTCGATCAGCACTCTGACAGGCCCAGGCATTGAATCAAATGGAGTGAATTCTAGGAAAATGCTGGACATACTTTCTGGAGGGGCAGAAGGACCTGCCACATCTTTCCCAGATCGCCACTCCACCTGCCATTTACATACTGCCCCTCCTCCACAGGGGTCAGATAGCATGCTTCTATCTTACAGGAGTCTGGGAAGTTTCCTGTGTGTTGAAGTCACACGATGCAGTAAGAGTAGCACAAGCTCTGTCTGGTGGGAGGACTTTCATCTCAGTAGACGGTACAGTGGGCCAATGTGTTTACCACAGAGAAGTTATGTTGATGTCTCCATAGTGATACCTTGTAACCCAACCTGTTATATTGTGATACCTTGTAACCCAACCTGTTACATTGTGATACCTTGTAACCCAACCTGTTACATTGTGATACCTTGTAACCCAACCTGTTACATTGTGATACCTTGTAACCCAACCTGTTACATTGTGATACCTTGTAACCCAACCTGTTACATTGTGATACCTTGTAACCCAACCTGTTACATTGTGATACCTTGTAACCCAACCTGTTATATTGTGATACCTTGTAACCCAACCTGTTACATTGTGATACCTTGTAACCCAACCTGTTATATTGTGATACCTTGTAACCCAACCTGTTACATTGTGATACCTTGTAACCCAACCTGTTACTGTCATAGCATGTAACCAAGCCCTTAACATTGGAACTATGCAGGGCCTCAAAATCTGTTCGTACAGTGGGGTGAACGAGAGTACCAGCGTGTGTGTCCATGCACATGTGTTACTCTACCTTTGAAGTGGTTGCATTTACATAATTTAGCGGACACTTATCGAAAACCAATTAGGGTTAAGTGCCTTACTCAATGGCACAGACAGATTTTTCAACTACTCAACGATGAGAACCAGCGACCTTTCGGTTACTGGCCCAACGCTGTTAACCGCCAGGCTACCAAGTGGTTGGTGTCTATCTCGATTTGGCTGATCACTCCAGGATGTCTGAGGACGGCCCCCTCATAACATGGTATCTGTAGGATGCCCTTCCTATCCACCAGTGGAGCAACGTATCACATCACCAGATGATACAAAATGGCACATCATAGCAGAACGTTTTGAAATGTAAACCAAGATGAGTGTTTCTCACAGGAGGTTGGTGGCACCTTAATTGGGGAGGATGGGCTCGTGGTAATGGCTGGAGCAGAATAGGTGGAACGGTATCAAATACATCAAACACATGGTTTCCTTGAGTTTGAGGCCATTACATTTGCTCTGATCGGGCCATTACTATGAGCCACAGCCACTCAGCCTCCTGCTCCGTCTCAAACCACTTCCACCTACTGAACATCACCCAGTTCTATGGCATGTGCTAAATTGTGAGCTCTGATGTTACCTCCAGCTTTTAGGGCATGTCCAGTCGACACGCTGTCTCCCATCCATCACCCATGTTAGCAGATCTTCCCAAACCTGTGAAGGTACGACATACTACGGTCAACCCATTCTATAGACTGCTCTTTTTGATATATTCATTACCAATGGTATGCAATAAGAATGAGATTCTGGATTGAAACATATAGGCACATCTGCCTATATGTGTGCACTTCAAGTGTTAAAGAGAGATCCCCAAATGAGATAGACAGCCGTTTTCATTTTTCAAAAGCAACTGTGGTAAAGTATGTTGCCCTATTTGTTTTAATGTTATATTCCAGTGTTATCTATACTGAAGTTAATGATTATTGCTTTTCAGTATGACAGAAGCCCCATTGAACTGTTGGCAGACAGTTCAATAATGACATAAAATCCTCTTCCGTGGGTTGCCAAAGTGGGCGTCGCTGTAGCCCAGACAAACCCCACCATTGACCAGCGCCACCAGATGCAACTGGATCTGACTGGTTATCTACTCTAAAGGGTGCCTGAGGAAGGCACGACGCATCAAGGACCCCACACACTGCAGCCATGAGCTGTTTTCTCCCTTATCGGAGCATGAGGGCCAACAGGCTCAGAGAGTTTCTGTCTACAAGCCTGCTGAACACTTGAACTGGACTGACCACCTGTCCTTATTCTCCGCACACATACTAAGTATACAAAACATTAAGAACACCTATTTCCATGACATAGACTGACTAGGTGAAAGCTGTGATCCCTTATTGATGTCACTTGTTAAATCTACTTCAATCAGTGTAGATAAAGTGGGAGACAGGTTAAAGAAGGATTTTTAAGCCTTGAAACAATTGAGACATGGCTTGTGTGTGTGTGTCATTCAGAGGGTGAATGGGCTAGACAAAAAAATGTATTTCAAGAACTGCAATGCTACTGGGTTTTTCACACTGAACAGTTTCCCGTGTGTACCACCCAAACAGTCCACCACCCAAAGGACATCCAGCCAACTTGACACGACTGTGGGAAGCATTGGAGTCAACATGGGCCAGCATCCCGGTGGAACGTTTTTGACACATTGTAGAGTCCATGCCCTGATGAATTGAGGCTACTCAATATTAGGAAGATGTTCCTAATGTTTGGTATACTCAAGTGTACATTCATACTACACACACAAGCACAACTGCTGCTGCCAGACTCATATTATACTGCTCAAAATACACTGCCCACCCCACTTACGTGTAAATATTGGGGGGGAGAATTGTGCCTTTCTGTACTATAATGATGCTAAAATGTTTATTCTATTCTACAGAGTAATTTTCTTTTTGTATTCTTATCTTGTATTTCTTATTGTTGTTGCATTGTCCAGAAGGAACCTGTAGCGTTTCGTTGTACGATGTATACCATGCGTATCCGGTACATACAACTAAATAACATTTGAAACCACATACCAGTCTTTCTACCCAAGCCCATAGACCTTTATTTTTTCAGGGACAGTGTACATTAACATTTTCAGGAAAGGTGCCGGTTTTAGGCAACAGGCTAATTTTCAACCTTTGTCCTTCAGTCTAGCACTCCCCCATATGCAAAACATTAACCAAACAGCAGGAGTAGCATTCAGTGGGCTTTAACAGATCCTTTAACTGATGAATGCAATAGTGTAACTACACGGAGTATCTGACATGGAGGTGTTACCTGAGTACATGTTGAGTCGTAGGTGGGTGACTGCCTGGATAGGTAATGGGAAAGTTATGACAGGAGTCCCGAGTATCCAGGCTTCGGCTCAACCATCCCACACAATAGCAATCAGTCAATAAAATCAAGAACTATCATCAGGAATCACACGATATGAGGGGGGCGTTGCCCAACCCACTTGTTTCAGCTGTCATAGGAACAAGCTCCTCATCACTCAGAGCGCAACTGTCAAACGGTTGATCGTTGAGCGTCTCCAGTGTCAAAGGGCGAGTAATTCCGCTAAAGGACATGTTCACATCCAGGCTATGTATCCTGCAGCCAGTGATTTACCCATTGATTTTTTGCCAAATGTTTATTACAACAGTCTTACCCCCATCATACCTCAAAACCTACGGTTACTCCACTGCTTATTTTTTAGCATTCCTCACAAGGATACAACGTATAGCCGCAATACCTGCCATGTTAATTTATGGACGGCTGGTCCACGCAGCCCCATAGCTCCCTCAGTGGCCTCACACTGCACAACATAAGCTTAAACTTGACTGTCGTGAACAATAGCCTATATTGGGCACATATCCCATGGTGGATTTATACACAAGCAAATACATTACCTGTCAATTCCACTCAACATTTAATAATTGGATCAGGACATTTTCCAGTGTGCAAAAACCCCCATTGAAAACTACCATTACAGAGGCCCAAAAGCAATCTGAAAAAGCCCCCTAGCACCACAAGTTGTAGGATGTGGCAATACAACTGATCAGTCATCAAAGCTGCTCCAAGTCTTCAGTTACTCAAGTTAATGGTCCTTCTTCCTGAAAGGATATTAGTCTGTAGACCAGGGCTCTCCAACTGTTTCTGGAGAGCTACCGTCCTGTAGGCTCACTCCAACCCTCATCTAGCGCACCCCATTCTAATAATTAGCTGATAAACTGAATCAGGTTAGTTACAACAGGGATAGGAAAACACCTAAAGGAGGCTAGCTCTTCAGGAACAGGGTTGGAGCCCTGGGCTAGACCATCATGTATGGGATTGGCATGACTGACCACCCTATCCCCAGAGAATACAGAGCAATGACATTGAGAGTAGACTCATTTATTTTGTCATCTGCACTCTACAGTTGGAATTCGGGGAATTCAAAAACAACGTCTTTGCCTGTGAGCTTCTTGTAGACACCGGAGAAGGTCTCAACCTGAAAATAAAGGCAACCACTGGTTAACCACTGCATAGACTGCAACATTTACAGGTTATGATGATCTGTACAACCACTGGTTAACCACTGCATAGACTGCAACATTTACAGGTTATGATGATCAATATATCAATTGCATATGACAACACAAAATTCATGCATTTGGCACAAGACATTTGCAGCACATAAACCATTTGAGACATCAGTCAGGAGAAGTTGTACACCGCATGGTTTAGCCCCCCAGTCATGGCCCAAAGGGCTCTGGGAAGATGTAGGAATATACAGAACGCCGTCCTCACCAGCCCGAAGGCCGGGGACAAAGCTTGCTCTCCAACGTCGTGGAACGGGACTGTACGTCACAGCACTGTGAAGTACTACGCTCCCATACGCCGCAAGGACAGAGCCATTTGAGAGCAACCTCACCGGATGTCCACGTTGGGGATAAGGTGGGTTAACAAACTGCGACACGACTCACTTTATGTTCCACATTGTTCTGCTGAGCCTTGTCAAGGTGGACCTTGATGAGCCGACTGCTGTCCAGTTTCACGCGGATCCTCTTGCCAACAATCTCACTGGGGAAGACCAGGTCTTCAAGGATGGCATCGTGCACGGCGGTCAGAGTACGGCTGGAGAAACAAATCACAACGTGCATTAGACATTTGAGGTAATTACAGATTTGTTCTAAACCTTGAAAACTATTTTTCCTACAATCAGTCTCATTCAAAATCATAGGAAGGTTATTTATGCATGTCTGTATGCATGTATGGAAAGGGCAACAATCAAATAGCTATACAGGTATTTTGAAATCTGATTTTTTTTAATTTATTTTTTTATGTATTTTACCAGGCAAGTTTACTGAGAACACATTCTTACTTACAGCAACGACCTGGGGAGTAGTTACAGGTGAGAGGATGAATGAGACAATTGGAAACTGGGGATGATTAGGTGACTATGATGGTACGAGGGCCAGATTGGGAATTTAGCCAGGACACTGGGGTTAAAACACCTACTCGTAGGGTAACGCAAGGTAATAGGAAGGAAAGTTGATGTTGCATTATATGGTTTGTCCCCGTTTAATCTTGTAGCTATATAATAACCTATTATAAAATCCCATTAAAAGCATACGACATGGTGTTAGTACAATTGTACACCGCATGGTTTAGCCCCCCAGTCATGGCCCAAAGGGCTCTGGGAAGATGTAGGAATATACAGAACGCCGTCCTCACCAGCCCGAAGGCCGGGGACAAAGCTTGCTCTCCAACGTCGTGGAACGGGACTGTACGTCACAGCACTGTAAAGTACTACGCTCCCATACGCCACAAGGACAGAGCGATGCGAGAGCAACCTCACAGGATGTCCACGTTGGGTCCAAATACGGTGTGCAAGTATGGCAGCATCAAATATGGCACAACAATTTGAACTTCTAAACCTAGCACCCATTTGCTCTAACTTTAAAACTACAATCCATTCTCTTCCATACAGTATATAGTCGAGGACATGCAGGTCTGACAACAGAACTCACCTCCTGGGACGCTTCTGCTTATTCTTGATACGGCTTTTCCTGGTTGGTTTGGGCAGGATTCTCCTCTGCAAGTTCAAAAAATATCAAGGATTACCAATTTACACAGGCAGACTTTTAAAGCCCAACAAGCATTCTAAATAAATCATGTACACCGCATGGTTTAGCCCCCCAGTCATGGCCCAAAGGGCTCTGGGAAGATGTAGGAATATACAGAACGCCGTCCTCACCAGCCCGAAGGCCGGGGACAAAGCTTGCTCTCCAACGTCGTGGAACGGGACTGTACGTCACAGCACTGTGAAGTACTACGCTCCCATACGCCACAAGGACAGAGCCATGTGAGAGCAACCTCACCGGATGTCCACGTTGATATTATACTACACTCACAGCATAGAAACATGTATATTTGAGCACTAAAGATGTCTGTTAATAGACTTCTCCAAAAGAACCAAGCTAACCGACAGCGGGGTCACCGCAACAGCTCTGCAAACTGCCCCTGCAACTTGTGGAAAACAGGACAGCGAGACAACATCACCCTAACCTGTGCAACGAAGACAACGTGTTTTCCACTGAACTTCTTTTCCAGCTCCCTCACGAGTCGCACCTGAATCTTCTGGAAAGATTTCAGCTGGGGCACAGGGACAAAGATGATGATGGCTTTCCTGCTACCACCAACTTCAATTTCCTGAGGGAGAGGATAGCATTTCAGTTAGAACACAAACTGAGGCAAATACAAACACTTCAATAGATGCTTTGAGTGCTTCAGCTGTCTGAAAGAAATTCTATGCACTGCATGGTTTAGCCCCCCAGTCATGGCCCAAAGGGCTCTGGGAAGATGTAGGAATATACAGAACGCCGTCCTCACCAGCCCGAAGGCCGGGGACAAAGCTTGCTCTCCAACGTCGTGGAACGGGACTGTACGTCACAGCACTGTAAAGTACTACGCTCCCATACGCCACAAGGACAGAGCGATGCGAGAGCAACCTCACAGGATGTCCACGTTGGGTCCAAATACGGTGTGCAAGTATGGCAGCATCAAATATGGCACAACAATTTGAACTTCTAAACCTAGCACCCATTTGCTCTAACTTTAAAACTACAATCCATTCTCTTCCATACAGTATATAGTCGAGGACATGCAGGTCTGACAACAGAACTCACCTCCTGGGACGCTTCTGCTTATTCTTGATACGGCTTTTCCTGGTTGGTTTGGGCAGGATTCTCCTCTGCAAGTTCAAAAAATATCAAGGATTACCAATTTACACAGGCAGACTTTTAAAGCCCAACAAGCATTCTAAATAAATCATGTACACCGCATGGTTTAGCCCCCCAGTCATGGCCCAAAGGGCTCTGGGAAGATGTAGGAATATACAGAACGCCGTCCTCACCAGCCCGAAGGCCGGGGACAAAGCTTGCTCTCCAACGTCGTGGAACGGGACTGTACGTCACAGCACTGTGAAGTACTACGCTCCCATACGCCACAAGGACAGAGCCATGTGAGAGCAACCTCACCGGATGTCCACGTTGATATTATACTACACTCACAGCATAGAAACATGTATATTTGAGCACTAAAGATGTCTGTTAATAGACTTCTCCAAAAGAACCAAGCTAACCGACAGCGGGGTCACCGCAACAGCTCTGCAAACTGCCCCTGCAACTTGTGGAAAACAGGACAGCGAGACAACATCACCCTAACCTGTGCAACGAAGACAACGTGTTTCCCACTGAACTTCTTTTCCAGCTCCCTCACGAGTCGCACCTGAATCTTCTGGAAAGATTTCAGCTGGGGCACAGGGACAAAGATGATGATGGCTTTCCTGCTACCACCAACTTCAATTTCCTGAGGGAGAGGATAGCATTTCAGTTAGAACACAAACTGAGGCAAATACAAACACTTCAATAGATGCTTTGAGTGCTTCAGCTGTCTGAAAGAAATTCTATGCACTGCATGGTTTAGCCCCCCAGTCATGGCCCAAAGGGCTCTGGGAAGATGTAGGAATATACAGAACGCCGTCCTCACCAGCCCGAAGGCCGGGGACAAAGCTTGCTCTCCAACGTCGTGGAACGGGACTGTACGTCACAGCACTGTAAAGTACTACGCTCCCATACGCCACAAGGACAGAGCGATGCGAGAGCAACCTCACAGGATGTCCACGTTGGGGTTAAACTCAAACACAGCTCCTTTTACTACATCAGACAAACTCCTACCACATTCATCTTCAGTTATCCAAAAATGGTCTGAGCAAACAGTCAGAATGAAGGCAAGTTCAAGACATGTAGTATAGGATCCTTACCTTTGCAGCAGTGATGTTCAGCTCCCTCAGCTGAGCCTTCATGTCTGAGTTCATCTCCAGCTCCAGTAGAGCCTAGAAAGAAGGCTGATATGTTGAATATTGCATACAGCATTAGCCAAGCGACTAAGGAAGTTTTCTATAAAGTGCCATATATTGACAGATTTGCCATAGCTTACCTGGGAAATTCCAGACTCGAACTCATCTGGCTTTTCGCCATTGGGCTTCACGATTTTGGCGCTGGTACTGAACATGGCCTATGTCTCTGGAATGAATGAAAGACAAGACTACCATTTGAGCATACTCCCGAGTCCTGCATGTCTTTGGACATCATGCACTGTTTCAGGTAATGTAGTATCGACACTGAAACTAACCAACGTTAGCCGAGTGGTCCATGCCGACTCCATCACACCATCAGGCATGCAGTTACTAGCTAGCGCTATCGGCTAAGGTTGATCAAACGAAGTCGACAATGGCTGATTTCACTTACAGATTTAAAATACAAACGACGTTAGCTAGCTAGCAACCATGCCATCATAAACAACCTAACAAGTAATTATTGCATCAAACAATGTACAAGGAGATAGGGTCGCATGTTCCAAGTTAACTACTTAACATTTGCTAGCTAACGTTAGCCAGTTTGCCGTCTTTAAACCAGGTTCATTATCAAATGGCTAACGTTAGCTAGCAACGAACTCAGACAGTACTCAACCATACTTCAGGCTAAACAACTGTCAGGACACTTAAAAGGAAAATATTAAAACGGTTAAAAAGCCACTAGTCGACGAACTACAGGCAATTCTTACAAGAACACATGGGCCTCAACGCGCCAGCTATGCTCCTTCCAGTTTTCATGTGAGGTCTATCCTGAAACACTTCATACAATTCATTACACAACGGCCATCCAAAACCTTAAATATAATAATCTAACGCATCAACAGTCTTAGATGAACTCTGATACAAGAACGAGGAAATTCTGTGCACATTTACAACAGTTTGACAAGAAATTCCGACCAGTGGGAGCATTATCTTGACCTACCTCGATCAACGACGGCCAGGGAAGAGGCAGGAATCTCGCGAGAGAAGTATACAAGTACGTCGTGGAAGGAATCATGGGAACACGGAAGTATGATTTTTAACGCCAACAGATCAGTGCAGCAGATATCGTGAACTTTGAAGTAATTAATGTAAATACCGAGTCCAAAATAAGCATGTCAGCGTAGGTCATGTTCAAATGTATAGCTAACTTCTAGAGTTGTGTGTTGACATTACGGTTGTCAGGTAGTAGCTAGCAAAATGTGTTTGTTTTGGGTTAGTGGTCTAGCAAGCTAGCCACTGTTTACATACCTGCATTTGTTTCCAATGATGGCTAGCTAATAGTTGTCCTTGCATTTTAACACATAGCTAGTTAGTTTGTTCAACTTGTTCACATTTCTGAAATTAAGACAATGACCGGTGCTTCCACTTTTAAGTAATTGCTGGTCTAAGTGATGTTCAGGTTACCCGTTCTTTATAGTATAATACACAGGGAAGTCTGCATTGGCACAGAGGAGATGGTGAAAGGCAAATTCTTCTACGCTGTGAGGAAAGGATTCAATCCTGGAGTTTACCAAACTTGGTGAGCTGTGTAGTAGTTACCCAGCTAGGGAGCTAGTTACCACTGTGTCTTTAAACACATTTTGTCATTTCTATTCACATTGAATATCATGTGTTTACTTTTTCAGGGATGAATGTAAGAGCCAAGTAGACAAGTTCCCATATGCCAGCTACAAGAAGTTTGCTGCTGAAAAGGATGCCTGGGCTTTCGTCAGAGGCAAAGCAACGTCGATAACACCAGACGTGTCAGAGGGTAGATCGATGGCTATGTTCTTTCTCTATGGGTCACTGTACTTGTAAAATGACAATACAATGGGTACTGTTGTTACTGGCTTTAGGAATGGGCAGCCTATCTTGTCATTAGACAAGTAGTGCACCATTCAGGCACAGCAGAATCAGACTTCTACTCAGACCAAGGTATTATCTTTCAGGAACCAGCTATGAGGCAACACTCCCAAGAAGGGCCCCGGAGGCCCTTGAGTATATTCCCATTGGTCAGAAGAGACACTATAATCACGTGGAGGAGGAGAAGGAGAAGGAGAAGGAGGTGGTGTCCCCTGCCAAACGAGCTAAGCCTTCCCAGGAGGCATCTCAAGACAGCTGCGCATCTTCAAAGAGCTCTGATGGATTCACCTACATGGGTAAATATACCTGTTACTCCTTCAAATCGTATTTCTTGTTTTGGTTTAGAAATGTAAAACATACTTTTTGTGAACAATTATTTTTAGTATATTCCATATAAGGCAACATAAAATCAGTAAATACAGCAGTACACATCAAAAAGTAATAATAAATAAAGCAAAGAATCAAGAAGGAAAACACAATGTTTGACTGTCATATATACACATACCTATGCACAAATAAACCCCAAACTTACAAATATAGCTTATAGTAGCAGCAAATATCCTATAATGATGATTGAAAACCAATTAAACATGATTAAGACAACAGTCTTTTCCCAGGTGATGCAGTGGTGGTGTACACAGACGGCTGCTGTTCAGGCAATGGGAAGCCCGGAGCACGAGCTGGGATCGGGGTGTACTGGGGACGTGACCATCCTCTGTGAGTAGGCCTGGGTCTGTGGTTATAACTCATAGACTGTTTGACACTACAGTGGGTTGGTTTTCATGTGGACTCTTTACTGTAGGAATGTAGCAGAACCACTGGATGGAAGACAGACCAACCAGAGGGCAGAATTACAGGCAAGTACCCGTGTTTGTCTTATTTGTTTTAATTCTGAACTCTCTTAACCAGATTGCTGTTATTTGAATGGAATTGCCACAGCAACCTTTGGATTGTAACCCCACAGAGATTTAATCCCACATTTTGCTTCTGAATGGCACAGGCAGCCTGTAAAGCCTTGGAGCAGGCCAAAGAGATGGACATCAAGAAGTTGGTACTCTATACAGACAGCAAGTTCACCATTAATGGTACGTGTGTGCTGCTTATAGCACTTTACTAACACTCAATCAGCAAAGGACTGACTGATTGTGACATGGCTTTGTGTGATGCTGCAGGCATGATGCAGCATCTAACGTTACTTGCTAGGCCTGCTAATGCGACTATCTTAATGACTATTGTGATGTTTCTTCCAGGCGTCACCAGCTGGGTGAAGAACTGGAAGCTGAACAACTGGAGGCTCAAATCTGGTGGCCCTATCATCAACAAAGAGGACTTTGAAAAACTTGACAAGTTAAATGAAGAGCTGGAGGTTGTATGGGTAAATATCAATGACGCCTGTTGCTCTACATATCTGTTAATATTTTCACTTCAAGTGTAGTGGGTTTCAAAGAATAGAACATAGTTTCCCAAACTATGGATGATGATTGGGTCACGTGTCCTGTGTGGTTCAGTTGATAGAGGTTGTGGGTTCGATTCCCACGGGGGACCAGTGTGAAAATGTATGGGCTTACTAATGTAAGCTGCTCTCGATATGACTAAAATATAGAAATATGTGAGGTCTCCTGATTTGAAAATGGTTTTAGAACACCAATTCATTCAAGGGTTTTTCTTTATTTTTACTATTTTCTACATTGTAGAATAAGTTTAGACATCAAAACTATGAAATAACATATATTGAATCATGTAGTAACCAAAAAAGTGTTAAACAAATCAAGATATATTTTATATTTGAGATTCTTTAAAGTAGCCAACCTTTTCCTTGATGACAGCTTTGCACACTTCGCATTCTTTCAACCCGTTTCGTGAGGTAGTCACCTGGAATGCATTTCAATTAACAGGTGTGCCTTGTTAAAAGTTCAGTTGTGGAATTTCTTTCCTTAATGCATTTAAGCTAATCAGTTCTGTTGTGACATGGTAGGGGTGGTATACAGAAGATAGCCCTATTTGGTAAAAGAACAAGTCCATATTATGGCAAGAACAGCTCAAATAAGCAAAGAGAAACGACAGTCCATCGTTACTTTAAGACATGAAGGTCAGTCAATCCGGAAAATGACAAGAACTTTGAAAGTTTCTTCAAGTGCAGTCGCAAAAACCATCAAGCGCTATGATGAAACTGGCTCTCTTGAGGACCACCAATGGAAAGGAAGACCCAGAGTTACCTCTGCTGCAGAAGATAGGTTCATTAGAGTTACCAGCCTCAGAAATTGCAGTCCAAATAAATGCTTCACAGAGTTCAAGTAACAGACACATCTCAACATCAACTGTTCAGAGGAGACTGCGTGAATCAGGCCTTCATGGTCGAATTGCTGCAAAGAAACCACTACTAAAGGACACCAATAAGGAGAAGAGACTTGCTTGGGCCAAGAAACACGATCAATGGACATTAGAACGGTGGAAATTTGTCCTTTAGTCTGATGAGTACAAATTTGAGATTTTTGGTTCCAACCGCCGTGTCTTTGTGAGACGCAGAGAAGGTGAACGGATGATCTGCATCTGTGGTTCCCACTGTGAAGTATGGAGGAGGAGGTGTGATGGTGCGGGGGTTCTTTGCTAGTGATACGGTCTCTGATTTATTTATAATTCAAGGCACACTTAACCAGCATGGCTAACACAGCATTCTGCAGCGATACGCCATCCCATCTGGTTTGCGCTTAGTGGGAATGTAATTTGTTTTTCAAGTTGGACCACAGAGTGAAGGAAAGCAGCCAACAAGTGCTCAGCATATGTGGGAACTCCTTCAAGCATTCCAGGTGACTACCTCATGAAGCTGCTTGAGAGAATACCAGGAGTGTGCAAATCTGTCATCAAGGCAACTTGATGTGGCTACTTTGAAGAATCTATAATATTTTTTAATTTGTTTAACATTTTTGGTTACTACATGATTCCATGTGTTATTTCATAGTTTTGATGTCTTCACTATTATTCTACAATGTAGAAAATAGTAAAAATAAAGATAAACCCTTGAATGAGTAGGTGTGTCCAAACTTTTGACTGGTACTGTGTGTGAGATATATATTACACATACACACACACAGTATCTTTAGGACTTTTTCCACATTGTTAGGTTACAGACTTACTCAAATTGATTAAATAGTTGTTTACCCTCAATCTACACACAATACCCCATAATGACAAAGCAAAAACAGGTTTTTATAAATTATTGCTAATTTATAAAAAATGTACTTCACACATTTACATAACTATTCAGACCCTTTACTCAGTACTTTGTTGAAGCACCTTTGGCAGCGATTACAGCCTCGACTCTTCTTTGGTATGACGCGACAAGCTTGGCACACATGTATTTGGGGAGTTTCTCCCATTCTTTTCTGCAGATTGTCTCAAGCTCTGTCAGGTTGTGTGGGGAGTGTTGCTGCACAGCTATTTTCAGGTCTCTCCAGAGATGTTGGATCCAGTTAAGTCCGGACTATGTCTGGGCCACTCAAGGACATTCAGAGACTCAACCCGAAGCCACTCTTTCATTGTCTTGGCTGTGTGCTTAGGGTTGTTGTCCTGTTGGAAGGTGAACCTTTGTCCCTGAGTGCTCTGGAGTAGGTTTTCATCAAGGATCTCTACTTTGCTCCATTAATCTTTGCCTCGATCCTGACTAGTCTCCCAGTCCCTGCCGCTGAAAATAATCCCCACAGCATGATGCTGCCACCACTATGCTTCACCGTAGGGATGGTGCCAGGTTTCCTCCAGACGTGACGTTTGGCATTCAGGCCAAAGAGTTAAATCTTGGTTTCAAGGCCCTTTTCCCCCGATTGCTCAGTTTGACCGGGCGGCCAGCTCTTAGAAGAGTCTTGGTGGTTCCAAACTTCTTCCATTTAAGAATTATGGAGGCCACTGTGTTGTTGGGGATTGTCAATGCTGCAGAAATGTTTTGCTACCCTTCCCCAGATCTGTGCCTCGACACAATCCTGTCTCGGAGCTACATACAATTCCTTTAACCTCATGATTCGTATTTTGTTCTGACATGCACTGTCATCTGTGGGACCTAATGTAGACAGGTGTGTGCTTTTTCAAAATCATGTCCAAACAATTGAATTTACCACAGGTGGACTCAAAGTTGTAGAAACATCTCAATGATGATCAATGGAAACAGGATGCACCTGAGCTCAATGTCAAGTGTCATAGCAAAGGGTCTGAATACTTAAATACATGTTTTTTTTTATACATTTGCAAACATTTCTAAAAAAAACTGTTTTGCTTTCTTATTATGGGTTATTGTTTGTAGATTGCTGAGGAAAAAGATAAATGTAATACATTTTAGAATAAGGCTGTAACGTAACAAAATGTGGAAAAAGTCAAGGGGTCTGAACACTTTCCAAAGGCACTGTGTATGTGTGTGTGTGTATATATATATATATATATATATATATATATATACACTGCTCAAAAAAATAAAGGGAACACTTAAACAACACAATGTAACTCCAAGTCAATCACACTTCTGTGAAATCAAACTGTCCACTTAGGAAGCAACATTGATTGACAAAAAATTTCACATGCTGTTGTGCAAATGGAATAGATAACAGGTGGAAATTATAGGCAATTAGCAAGACACCCCCAATAAAGGAGTGGTTCTGCAGGGGGTGACCACAGACCACTTCTCAGTTCCTATGCTTCCTGGCTGATGTTTTGGTCACTTTTGAATGCTGGCGATGCTTTCACTCTAGTGGTAGCATGAGACGGAGTCTACAACCCACACAAGTGGCTCAGGTAGTTCAGCTCATCCAGGATGGCACATCAATGCGAGCTGTGGCAAGAAGGTTTGCTGTGTCTGTCAGCGTAGTGTCCAGAGCATGGAGGCGCTACCAGGAGACAGGCCAGTACATCAGGAGACGTGGAGGAGGCCGTAGGAGGGCAACAACCCAGCAGCAGGACCGCTACCTCCGCCTTTGTGCAAGGAGGAGCAGGAGGAGCACTGCCAGAGCCCTGCAAAATGACCTCCAGCAGGCCACAACTGTGCATGTGTCTGCTCAAACGGTCAGAAACAGACTCCATGAGGGTGGTATGAGGGCCCGACGTCCACAGGTGGGGGTTGTGCTTACAGCCCAACACCGTGCAGGACGTTTGGCATTTGCCAGAGAACACCAAGATTGGCAAATTCGCCACTGGTGCCCTGTGCTCTTCAGATGAAAGCAGGTTCACACTGAGCACGTGACAGAGTCTGGAGACGCCGTGGAGAACGTTCTGCTGCCTGCAACATCCTCCAGCATGACCGGTTTGGCGGTGGGTCAGTCATGGTGTGGGGTGGCATTTCTTTGGGGGGCCGCACAGCCCTCCATGTGCTCGCCAGAGGTAGCCTGGCTGCCATTAGGTACCGAGATGAGATCCTCAGACCCCTTGTGAGACCATATGCTGGTGCGGTTGGCCCTGGGTTCCTCCTAATGCAAGACAATGCTAGACCTCATGTGGCTGGAGTATGTCAGCAGTTCCTGCAAGAGGAAGGCATTGATGCTATGGACTGGCCCGCCCGTTCCCCAGACCTGAATCCAATTGAGCACATCTGGGACATCATGTCTCGCTCCATCCACCAACGCCACGTTGCACCACAGACTGTCCAGGAGTTGGCGGATGCTTTAGTCCAGGTCTGGGAGGAGATCCCTCAGGAGACCATCCGCCACCTCATCAGGAGCATGCCCAGGCATTGTAGGGAGGTCATACAGGCACGTGGAGGCCACACACACTACTGAGCCTCATTTTGACTTGTTTTAAGGACATTACGTCAAAGTTGGATCAGCCTGTAGTGTGGTTTTCCACTTTAATTTTGAGTGTGACTCCAAATCCAGACCTCCATGGGTTGATAAATTTGATTTCCATTGATCATTTTTGTGTGATTTTGTTGTCAGCACATTCAACTATGTAAAGAAAAAAGTATTTAATAAGAATATTTCATTCATTCAGATCTAGGATGTGTTATTTTAGTGTTCCCTTTATTTTTTTGAGCAGTGTATATATACTCAGCAAAAAAAGAAATGTCCCTTTTTCAGGACCCTGTCGTTCAATGATAATTTGTAAAAATCCAAATAACTTCACAGATCTTCATTTTAGAGGGTTTAAACTGTTTCCCATGCTTGTTCAATGAACCATAAACAATTAATGAACATGCACCTGTGGAACGGTCGTTAAGACACTAACAGCTTACAGACGGTAGACAATTAAGGTCAAAGTTATGAAAACTTAGTACACTAAAGAGGCCTTTCTACTGACTCTGAAAAACACCAAAAGAAAGATCCCCAGGGTCCCTGCTCATCTGCGTGAACGTGCCTTAGGCATGCTGCAAGGAGGCATGAGGACTGCAGATGTGGCCAGGGCAATAAATTGCAATGTCCGTACTGTGAGACGCCTAAGACAGCGCTACAGGGAGACAGGACGGACAGCTGATTGTCCTCGCAGTGGCAGACCTTGTGTAACAACACCTGCACAGGATCGGTACATCCGGACATCACACATGCGGGACAGGTACAGAATGGCAACAACATTTGCCCAAGTTACACCAGGAACGCACAATCCCTCCATCAGTGCTCAGACTAAACGCAATAGGCTGAGAGAGGCTGGACTGAGGGCTTGTAGGCCTGTTGTAAGGCAGGTCCTCACCAGACATCACCGGCAACAACGTCGCCTATGGGCACAAACCAACCGTTGCTGGACCAGACAGGACTGGCAAAAAGTGCTGTTCACTGACGAGTCGGAGGTTTTGTCTTACCAGGGGTGATGTTCGGATTTGTGTTTATCGTCGAAGGAATGAGCGTTACACCGAGGCCTGTACTCTGGAGCGGGATCGATTTGGAGGTGGAGGGTCCGTCATGGTCTGGGGTGGTGTGTCACAGCATCATTGGACTGAGCTTGTTGTCATTGCAGGCAATCTCAACGCTGTGCATTACAGGGAAGACATCCTCCTCCCTCATGTGGTACCCTTCCTGCAGGCTCATCCTGACATGACCCTCCAGCATGACAATGCCACCCAGCACAGAACGAGCAGTATGTCTGATTTCCTGCAAGACAGGAATGTCAGTGTTCTGCCATGGCCAGCGAAGAGCCAGGATCTCAATCCCATTGAGCACGTCTGGGACCTGTTGGATTGGAGGGTGAGGGCTAGGGCCATTCCCTCCAAAAATGTCTGGGAACTTGCAGGTGCCTTGGTGGAAGAGTGGGGTAACATCTCACAGCAAGAACTGCCAAATCTGGTGCAGTCCATGAGGAGGAGATGCACTGCAGTACTTAATACAGCTGGTGACCACACCAAATACTGACTACTTTTGATCCACCGGGACATGCAAATACACCCATACTTCGACTGCTTTACATCACTTTTTCGCATAGTTGGGGTCGCAATAATTTTCTGATATCAAAATGGGGTTGTGGACCAAAAAAGTTTTGGAACTTTCAAGGATGGTGATGCACAACTGAAATTATTAACAGTCTTCTTCTGCCTTTGACTCTCTCTCTTCTCTCTCCAGTTGCACATCCCGGGCCACGCTGGGTACCTAGGAAACGAGGAGGCTGACAGGCTGTCCAGAGAGGGGGCAGCAAAACGTTTACATTAGCCTTACAAGATAACAGCCCTAATATGTCATATTTACTTATTTTGTTTCTCAGTTAACTTCTATCAATTTGGGAGTTCAAGAATTAATCATTCAAGATCGGTGTGTGTGTGTGTGTGTGTGTGGGGGGGGGGGGGGGGGGGCATTTTAATTTTCGGGATCATTTTTTGTCTGTTCTGTTGGGCTGCCAAATTCTTTTCCAGAGAACAATGTTCTGTTTCTAAGTTTATTTTATTAAATAAAGCATCCTGTCTGAAATATTGTTGGTTATTTAATTAAAGGAATTCCTTCAGCTTTTACTTGTAGCATCATATGAGTATGCATTAATACTGCAAAATAATTCCATTGTGGTAGTATAGTCGGCCTATTCACTAACCACGTTTCCATCCACCGTTTTTATGCCAGTAAAGTAGGGCTGACCCAAATTAGTCAACTGGTCGATTCTTTGGTCGTTAGGCTTTGGTTGACCGAGATTGTTTTAGTCGAGCAGTAACAAATATATATATATTTCCCCTTACCTCAGTGAACTTATCTATTGCGGAGGCTAAGACTAAAATCAAATGTATGCTTGATCTGAAAATGTCGCCGGAGGCTCCATATGGAGGGTGTGACGCAATTGCATAGCCTCCAGAGGCATGCAGAGGCCAAATTTTGTAACAATGCGGAGCTATACAGATTGGTTGACCGTAGGCGGGGCGGTACATCTTGTATAAACACAAACTCACTTCCTTGACAACAGCTCTGCACTGCGCCGTAAAGCGCAAGATGTATGAATGCCCTGAGTTCTGCTCAGGCCATATCACCGTAAATGCTGCAAGGCCAATGACCCAGATGCACAATGCGCTCTCTCCCGCCAATTTGTGAATTGTTTGCGTTTGATTGTTAGTGTATATCAATTCCCCATTACATATCACCAGTAGTACATTTACCGTTAATTCTTACAATTTCTAATCAACAATGTTTGTTGCTTTGGTTACAGTAATTATTTTAATACATTCAATATTCGTATTCCTGTCTTCACGTTCTCATTGTCTGAGTGGACACATTGTTTGCAGAGTGCACAACCTATGCTACATTTGTGAGAAACAAGTTTTGGTTTATTTCATCCCATTTACCAGTTTTGTCAATTTAGTTGTATTTTGTTTAAAGGGCGCTCCTGAGTAAGGACGCGCACGCATAGAAGTAGGCCTCTATAGGATACCTGACAAACGTTTCCAGCTCTCTCCCTTTCAATAACCACTCGAAAGGGAGAGCACGACCGAAAATGTCGTGTTCTGATCCAGTGGAATTACTTCTTATCTAGCTGATTACTTCTTATCAGTGCTTGACTTGGACTGAAATAGGTTGCGGTGTTGTGCAGAAAACCTCTCCCTTCCAGAACCCCCCCAAGTAATAAACATTTCAGAACAACTATGGCTGAATTATTATCCTTACACTTTCAAAAATAGTAGTCGAAGAAGACATGGGAGGGATGACGACTTTTGGCAAAGAGATGTATTTATAGACTAATTAAAATCAGAAACTCTGAGGGCACAGAATGCTTTATACAATGTTGCAAGTTCGCTAGCTCAAGCTTCGGGCTAGACCCACCTATAAATAGTTGATACAATGTTTCAAGTTCGTTGCAGACAGGCCATGTGTAGCCAGTGTGATGAATAGGATATGTATTTTTATCAGGATATTTTCTACCTGCAGGCTGCAATGTTTTAATTTTTACATTTTTATATAGTTGGCAATGGCAATAGAAGTTACTTTTTAGGTTTGTATCATTTTCATTTAGATTGGGGGGGCGGGGATTCTACTAAGCAATAAGAAAAGTGTTTTAAGAAGGTAATACCAATAATCATTTAGCTATTTGATTTTGAACTGACCCCTTGAAGTATCAAAATATATTTTTTAAAAAATGATTTGATGACATTTTTTTTGCCTCACTACTACACTGTAAAAAACGTTTTGGGGATTAAGTCAAAATAACTTATTTAATCTATTCAAGTCAACTAAATGTGCAAAATGTGTTGATTTGACAAATCATGTTAAGTTAAGTTGACTTCAACTCAATAAAAGCTGTAAACATAAAAACTCAAGTTCAGTTAGCAAAGAACAATTTGCTCAGTCAACTTTCAAATCAGAACTAATAAGTCAAATAAACTTAAACAAGATCCCAGTTGTTGACAAAAAATGACATGTTATATTAACTACAAGTCATTACATTGTCTTAACTTACAAAATCAAGTTGAATCAGCTATGAACTATCTCTTCCCTCAACTTTCAAATTAGATTCAATACTTCAAATGAACTAAATAAAGACAACATTTGTTTGGACTTTAAATGTCAAGTTAGGATAACTACAAATCTTGACGTGAACTTTACTTACAAAATTAAGTTAAATCAGCTAAGACCTATGTGTTATTTTAACTTTAAATTCAGAACCAAGAAGTCAAATCAACAACACCAAGATAACAGTTGTGTTTACTAAACATTTCAAGCTTTGATAACTACAATTAATTACACTGTCCTAACTTACAAAATCAATTTGAATAATCTAAGAACAATTTGTTCAGTCAGCTTTCAAATCAGAACTAATAAGTCAAATAAACTAAAACAAGATCCTAGCTGTGTTGACAAAAAATGACATGTTATATTAACTACAAGTCATTACATTGTCTTAACTTATAAAATCAAGTTGAATCAGCTATGAACGATGTGTTCCCTCAACTTTCAAATCAGCTATCAACAAGTCAAATTAACTAAATGAATACAACAGTTGTCTTGACTTTAAATGTCAAGTCAGGATAACTACAAATCTGTACATTAACTTAACTTACAAAATTAAGTTAAATTGGCTGAGACCTATGTGTTAATTTAACATTTAAGTCAAATCAGTGGTCTGTGCAACTGCCTCCAGTGCACATGTACTGTTGTGTGGGTTTGAGTCTGGGTTTGAACTTATTCATTATTGCCCTTATAGTGTACCTATTGTTTAATAGTGGAAACCATTTTTTTAGTTTTTGTGAGTGTTTTTGCTTTTCCACATTGTGATTGATGAAAAATGCATATTCCATGAGTGTTAGCTTATTTTTATACCCCAGTTAAAGGAGCCATGGTAGGCCACAATACAGCTCCTTTTTTCATAAGTAAGAATCCTTATGAGGTGCTAACAATTGTCACAATTGTCATTTTGTTGATCGGTTTGTTTTTTAAATGGAATTTGATTGGTGCAACTTTGCTGGAGTGACTTCCCCCGTTTTCCATGCAGCCAATACATTTTTGTTTTGGTTGTGAGGGAAAAGGTCACATGCAATATCTAATTTTCTAATTTCTGACACCAGTGCAGCAAATGTTAAAGAATATGGAGCCGCATAGCGTGAGCTGTGTCAATTGGGTTCATATTGTGTTAGCTGAGGGTTACAGGTTTTTACTGCATGAAGGTCATGTGTAACTATGCCAAGCTGCTTGCTTAGCAAGTAGGCCTATTGCTTATACCATGTATCCATCAAGAACCTGTCCATTACCATGTATCCATCAAGAACCTGTCCATTACCATGTCTCCATCAAGACCTGTCCATCAGAAATAGCACTCAAGAAGCATTTGACTCAACACCGAAGAAATGTTCATGAAACAGTTACTGCTTGTACAAAATGTGACCTCTGTAATTTTTCTGAGCCCTGTAATGTTAAGCAGTACTTTTCTCATTTGAGAAGTCATTTCAACAACATTGAGTGCAGAGGCAGTCACAGGCTGTCATAGATACATTTTAAATTATCCCTACTGAGACTTAGCTGGTTTTCATGATTCCTAGCTATGTATATTTTAATCACATGCTTCCGTGTTTTTCAGTTTTAGTTTCAGTTAAACTGCAAAATCAAGATATATTTCCCCCAAATAAGTATAAGTACTGTAGCTCCATTTCCATGGTAACCCTTTGGTCTGAAAGTGGCAGCGGATCATTTTAATCACTTTCCTACATTAAATGCCTTACTAACCTTACTTTGCTACCTGACAACTTTACGGTTTTTACCCAATTAATTACCGTTTATATTTTTAGTTTTTCCCTCACTCAAATTTTTTTCATTCAACTTTTTCACTCCGGACGCATTATCTGGACATGGTTCGTCAGGACTTCCAACAGCCGAAGCTAAGTAGTAACATTAACATGATGCCTTCTAATTGCAGTCGCTGTACTCATAATATACAGGAGAACGATCGCCTTACGGCGAGGATAGCTGTGCTACAAGCCCAGCTTCAGACGCAATCGTTAGGCAAGGGTAATTTCAGTGTAGGAAAGGATGAAACAGCGTCTGTGCCACCAGTAAGTACAGATACTAACGTTACGACAAATCCCCTCGCACAGTCCCCGCAGCCGGACAACTTTCTCATGGCTTCTGGAGGGAAATGCTGTAGGAATGCTCAACCGGTGTCGCTCATTCAGCCGACACAAACTTTCAACCGGTTTTCCCCATTAAGCAGCGAGTCGGAGCCTGAGGCCGAGCCTTCTCTGGTCTCTGGTCCTCCCGTTACGGGGTCTGAGACGCCGAAGCTTCCCACCATTAGCTCTGACAAATTGAAAACCCTAGTCATTGGCGACTCCATAACCCGCAGTATTAGACTTAAAACCCGGGTGGCGCAGTGGTCTAGGGCACTGCATCGCAGTGCTAGTTGCGCCACCAGAGTCTCTGGGTTCGCGCCCAGGCTCTGTCGCAGCCGGCCGCGACCGGGAGGTCCGTGGGGCGACGCACAATTGGCCTAGCGTCGTCCGGGATTGGGAGGGTTTGGCCGGTAGGGATATCCTTGTCTCATCGCGCTCCAGCGACTCCTGTGGCGGGCCGGGCGCAGTGCACGCTAACCAAGGGGGCCAGGTGCACGGTGTTTCCTCCGACACATTGGTGCGGCTGACTTCCGGGTTGGAGGCGCGCTGTGTTAAGAAGCAGTGCGGCTTGGTTGGGTTGTGCTTCGGAGGATGCGTGGCTTTCGACCTTCGTCTCTCCCGAGCCCATACGTGAGTTGTAGCGATGAGACAATATAGTAATTACTAGCGATTGGATACCACGAAAATTGGGGAGAAAAGGGGATACAATTTTTTAAAAAGAAAAAAAAGAAAACGAATCATCCAGCGATCATACACTGTTTACCAGGGGGCAGGGCTACCGACGTTAAGGCTAATCTGAAGATGGTGCTGGCTAAAGCTAAAACTGGCGAGTGTAGAGAGTATAGAGAAATTGTTATCCACGTCGGCACCAACGATGTTAGGATGAAACAGTCAGAGGTCACCAAGCGCAACATAGCTTCAGCATGTAAATCAGCTAGAAAGATGTGTCGGCATTGAGTAATTGTCTCTGGCTCCCTCCCAGTTAGGGGGAGTGATGAACTCTACAGCAGTCTCACAACTCAATCGCTGGTTGAAAACTGTTTTCTGCCCCTCCCAAAAGATAGAATTTGTAGATAATTGGCCCTCTTTCTGGGACTCACCCACAAACAGGACCAAGCCTGGCCTGTTGAGGAGTGAGACTCCATCCCAGCTGGAGGGGTGCTCTCATCTTATCTACGAACATAGACAGGGCTCTAACTCCTCTAGCTCCACAATGAAATAGGGTGCAGGCCAGGCAGCAGGCTGTTAGCCAGCCTGCCAGTTTAGTGGAGTCTGCCACTAGCACCGTCAGTGTAGTCAGCTCAGCTATCCCCATTGAGACCGTGTCTGTGCCTCGCCCTGGGTTGGGCAAAACTAAACATGGCGGTGTTCGCTTTAGCAATCTCACTAGAATAAAGACATCCTCCATTCCTGCCATTATTGAAAGAGATCGTGATACTTCACATCTCAAAATAGGGCTACTTAACTTTTTATGGCTGCAGGGGCAGTATTGAGTAGCTCTGATTAAAGGTGCCCATTTCAAACGGCCTCGTACTCAATTCTTGCTCGTACAATATGCATATTATTATTACTATTGGATAGAAAACACTCTCTAGTTTCTAAAACCGTTTGAATTATATCTGTGAGTCAAACAGAACTCATGTGGCACAAACTTCCTGACCAGGAAGTGGAAAGTCTGAAATCGATGCTCTGTTCTACTTCCTGCCTATACATGGGCATGATACGTAAGAGTATACGTGCACTTCATACACCTTCCCCTGGATGTCAAGAGGCGGTGAGAGAAGAAATTTCGTGTTTATCTTGGTCTGAAGTGGAATACAAGCTCTTTGTATGACGTGTCACCCATTTCCTGTTTTCTGGAGAGCGCGAGGAGGCACCTGGATTTGCCTTATGAAAAGCTTTCGTTATAGGCGACTAATATCTCCGGCTTTGATTTTATTTGATACATGTGACCATATCATCGTAAAGTATGTTTTTTCAATATAGTTTCATCAGATTATTGAAAATATTTCGGGAGTTTTGCCGTGTTCCGTTCTCTTCCGTTTGTTGACATGGAGAGCGTCGTGCCACTTGGCTAGTGTGCTTGCTAATTGAAGAGGGAAAGTTGCCGTTCTAAATCCAAACAACGATTGTTCTGGACAAAGGACACCTTGTCCAACATTCTGATGGAAGATCAGCAAAAGTAAGAAACATTTTATGATGCTATTTCATATATCTGTCGTACATGTGAACTAGTCGCCGACGCCCAACGTTTGGGTACTCTAGCTATACCGAAGCTGCATATCGTAATGAAGTTATTTTTAGAATTCTAACACTGCGATTTCATTAAGAACTAATGGATCTATCATTTCCTATACAACATGTATGTTTTAGTTATGTTTATGAATAGCTATTTGGTCAGAATATGTGTGTCAGAAAAAGTGTCCGAAAAAAATAGCTAAGTTAGCAGAATGTATAACCATTGATTTCAGCTCTAAATATGCACATTTTCGAACAAAACATAAGTGTATGTATAACCTGATGTTATAGGACTGTCATCTGAGGAAGAAAATCAAGGTTAGTCAAAAATTATATATCTTTTGCTTGTTTGTTACGATCGTTTACTTTTGCTACTGGGAAATTGCTTGTGTTTTTGGCTATTGTGGTAAGCTAATATAACGCTATATTGTGTTTTCGCTGTAAAACACTTGATAAATCGGAAATATTGGCTGGAATCACAAGATGCCTGTCTTTCATATGCTGTACACTATGTATTTTTCAGAAATGTTTTATGATGAGTAATTAGGTATTTGACGTTGGTGTCTGTAATTATTATGGCTGCTTTCGGTGCAATTTCTGATTGTAGCTGCAATGTAAACTAT
The DNA here is from genome assembly GCF_016432855.1 of Salvelinus namaycush. NCBI lineage: Eukaryota > Metazoa > Chordata > Actinopteri > Salmoniformes > Salmonidae > Salvelinus > Salvelinus namaycush. The sequence continues at coordinate 29,039,232 of NC_052330.1, forward strand.
GATTTATACCTGAAATATGCACATTTTTCGAACAAAACATAGATTTATTGAATAACATGTTATAAGACTGTCATCTGATGAAGTTGTTTGTTGGTTAGTTTGGTTGGTTCTTGGTTAGTTAGGTTGGCTTTGTGCATGCTACCTGTGCTGTGAAAAATGTCTGTCCTTTTTTGTATTTGGTGGTGAGCTAACATAAATATACGTGCTGTTTTTGCTGTAAAACATTTTAAAAATCGGACATGTTGGCTGGATTCACAAGATGTGTACCTTTCATTTGCTGTATTGGACTTGTTAATGTGTGAAAGTTAAATATTTAAAAAAAATATCTTTTGAATTTCGCGCCCTGCACTTGAGCTGGCTGTTGTCATAAGTGTACCGACGTCGGGCTTGCAGCCATAAGAATTAATGTTAGATCCCTCACTTCAAAGGCAGTTATAGTCAATGAACTAATCACTGATCATAATCTTGATGTGATTGGCCTGACTGAAACATGGCTTAAGCCTGGTGAATTTACTGTGTTAAATGAGGCCTCACCTCCTGGTTACACTAGTGACCATATCCCCCGTGCAGCCCGCAAAGGCGGAGGTGTTGCTAACATTTACGATAGGAAATTTCAATTTACAAAAAAAAAACAACGTTTTCGTCTTTTGAGCTTCTAGTCATGAAATCTATGCAGCCTACTCAATCACTTTTTATAGCTACTGTTTACAGGCCTCCTGGGCCATATACAGCATTCCTCACTGAGTTCTCTGAAGTCCTATCGGACCTTGTAGTCATAGCAGATAATATTCACATTTTTTGTGATTTCAATATTCACATGGAAAAGTTCACAGACCCACTCCAAAAGGCTTTCGGAGCCATCATCGACTCAGTGGGTTTTGTCCAACATGTCTCTGTACCTACTCACTGTCACAGTCATACTCTGGACCTAGTTTTGTCCCATGGAATAAATGTTGTGGATCTTAATGTTTTTCCTCATAATCCTGGACTATCGGACCACCATTTTATTACGTTTGCAATCGCAACAAATAATCTGCTCAGACCCCAACCAAGGAGCATCAAAAGTTGTGCTATAAATTCTCAGACAACCCAAAGATTCCTTGATGCTCTTCCAGACTCCCTCTGCCTACCCAAGGACGTCAGAGGACAAAAATCAGTGAACCACCTAACTGAGGAACTCAATTTAACCTTGCGCAATACCCTAGATGCAGTTGCACCCCTAAAAACTAAAAACATGTGTCATAAGAAACTAGCTCTCTGGTATACAGAAAATACCCGAGCTCTGAAGCAAGCTTCCAGAAAATTGGAACGGAAATGGCACCACACCAAACTGGAAGTCTTCCGACTAGCTTGGAAAGACAATACCGTGCAGTATCGAAGAGCCCTCACTGCTGCTCGATCATCCTATTTTTCCAACTTAAATGAGGAAAATAAGAACAATCCCCCCCAGAAAATTGATACTGTCGCAAAGCTAACTAAAAAGCAGCATTCCCCAAGAGAGGATGGCTTTCACTTAAGCAGTAATAAATTCATGAACTTCTTTGAGGAAAAGATCATGATCATTAGAAAGCAAATTACGGACTCCTCTTTAAATCTGAGTATTCCTCCAAAGCTCAGTTGTCCTGAGTCTGCACAACTCTGCCAGGACCTAGGATCAAGAGAGACACTCAAGTGTTTTAGTACTATATCTCTTGACACAATGATGAAAATAATCATGGCCTCTAAACCTTCAAGCTGCATACTGGATCCTATTCCAACTAAATTACTGAAAGAGCTGCTTCCTGTGCTTGGCCCTCCTATGTTGAACATAATAAACAGCTCTCTATCCACCGGATGTGTACCAAACTCACTAAAAGTGGCAGTAATAAAGCCTCTCTTGAAAAGCCAAACCTTGACCCAGAAAATATAAAAAACTATCGGCCTATATCGAATCTTCCATTCCTCTCAAAAAATTTTGAAAAAGCTGTTGCGCAGCAACTCACTGCCTTTCTGAAGACAAACAATGTATACAAAATGCTTCAGTCTGGTTTTAGACCCCATCATAGCACTGAGACTGCACTTGTGAAGGTGGTTAAGGACCTTTTAATGGCGTCAGACCGAGGCTCTGCATCTGTCCTCGTGCTCCTAGACCTTAGTGCTGCTTTTGATACCATCGATCACCACATTCTTTTGGAGAGATTGGAAACCCAAATTGGTCTACACGGACAAGTTCTGGCCTGGTTTAGATCTTATCTGTCGGAAAGATATCAGTTTGTCTCTGTGAATGGTTTGTCCTCTGACAAATCAACTGTAAATTTCGGTGTTCCTCAAGGTTCCGTTTTAGGACCACTATTGTTTTCACTATATATTTTACATCTTGGGGATGTCATTCAAAAACATAATGGTAACTTTCACTGCTATGTGGATGACACACAGCTGTACATTTCAATGAAACATGGTGAAGCCCCAAAATTGTCCTCGCTAGAAGCCTGTGCTTCAGACATAAGGAAGTGGATGGCTGCAAACTTTCTACTTTTAAACTCAGACAAAACAGAGATGCTTGTTCTAGATCCCAAGAAACAAAGAGATCTTCTGTTGAATATGACAATTAATCTTGATGGTTGTACAGTCGTCTCGAATTATACTGTGAAGGACCTCGGCGTTACTCTGGACCCTGATCTCTCTTTTGACGAACATATCAAGACTGTTTCAAGGACAGATTTTTTCCATCTACGTAACATTGCAAAAATCTGAAACTTTCTGTCCAAAAATGATGCAGAAAAATTAATCCATGCTTTTGTTACTTCTAGGTTAGATTACTGCAATGCTCTACTTTCCGGCTACCCGGATAAAGCACTAAATAAACTTCAGTTAGTGCTAAATACGGCTGCTAGAATCTTGACTAGAACCAAAAAATGTGATCATATTACTCCAGTGCTAGCCTCCCTACACTGGCTTCCTGTTAAGGCAACGGCTGATTTCAAGGTTTTACTGCTAACCTGATGATGATAGGGGGCGCTATTTACACTCTGGGGGAAAATCGTTCCCAATTTAAACGGCCTCGTACTCAATTCTTGCTCGTACAATATGCATATTATTATTACTATTGGATAGAAAACACTCTCTAGTTTCTAAAACCGTTTGAATTATTTCTCTGAGTGAAACAGAACTCATTCTGCAGCACATTTATTGTCAGGGAGTGAGATTTCAGAAATCGAGGTCCCTGTTCTGGGTTCAGTTTATAAGTCCCAATTTAAGCTATGAGGGTACATGCACTGCATACGCCTTCCTCTAGATGTCAGTAAGCGGTGAGAATTTGAATGGAGTGGATTGCGCAATCTGGGACCTTATATAAGACCGTGGAACAGGAAGTACCGTCCTTTTCAACGGTGCGCCTGGCGCAAGAAGACATCACAATGACGTCCTGCAAACGCTTTCGTTTTAGTAGTTCTATATCTCCGGTCATGTTTTTATTCGTTATAGGTGTTAAAGACATCATAAGGTAGTTAATTTAAACCGACTTATAGCAGTTTATAGCAGTTTATTGCGATTTTCCTGGATTTCTTTGTGACGCGCTTCCACTAGTTGGGCACCTCTCCAGTGGGTGGCTAACGTTAGCGGCTAATTCGACAGGACAAGAGGACATCTTTCAGCCAAAAGACGATTGTTCTGAAGAAAGGACACCTTGCCCAAGATTCTGATGGAAGCTCAGCTAATAGTAAGCAGTCTTTATGCTGATAATTCATTGTTCTGTTGAAAAAATTCAAATGCATAAGACTCCATTACTTGCAGTGTAGCCTTGCTTTATCGCACGGTGTATTGCGCAGTTACGTTAATTTTAAAAATTTAACCCAGCGATTGCATTAAGAACTAATTTGTCTTTCAATTGCTGTCCAACCTGTATTTTTTTAGTCAAGTTTATGAATAGTTTTCGATAAGAATAGGTGCCGTTCCAAGATGGCGCCGGACAGATTGCTTGACGTTATGGACACTATTATCATTGTATAAGCACGATTTGTGCCGCTAAATATGCACATTTTCGAACAAACTCTATATGCATTGTGTAATATGATGTTATAGGACTGTCATCTGAAGAATTCTGAGAAGGTTAGTGAAAAAATTAATATATTTGGTGGTTTATAAGTTATTGCTATGTTTGGCTTGAATCAATGCTCTTGTAATGTTTGCTATTGTGCTAAGCTAATATAACGCTATATTGTGTTTTCGCTGTAAAACACTTCGAAAATCTGAAATATTGTCTGGATTCACAAGATCTGTGTCTTTCATTTGCTGTACGCTGTGTATTTTTCAGAAACGTTTTATGATGAGTATTTAGTTATTCCACATTGGTCTCTATAATTGCTCTGGCTGCTTCGGTGCTATTTTTGACGGTAGCTGTGATGGTAGCTGCAATGTAAAACTGATTTATACCTCAAATATGCACATTTTTCGAACAAAACATAGATTTATTGTATAACATGTTATAAGACTGTCATCTGATGAAGTTGTTTGTTGGTTAGTTTGGTTGGTTCTTGGTTAGTTAGGTTGGCTTTGTGCATGCTACCTGTGCTGTGAAAAATGTCTGTCCTTCTTTGTATTTGGTGGTGAGCTAACATAAATATACGTGCTGTTTTCGCTGTAAAACATTTTAAAAATCGGACATGTTGACTGGATTCACAAGATGTGTATCTTTCATTTGCTGTATTGGACTTGTTAATGTGTGAAAGTTAAATATTTCTAAAAAATATTTTTTGAATTTCGCTCTCTGCCTTTTCAGTGGAATGTGGGAGGAGTTCCGCTAGCGGAACGCCTGGGCTAGACAGGCTAACCTACAAAGCATTACATGGGCTTGCTCCTACCTATCTTTCCGATGTGGTCCTGCCGTACATACCTACACGTACGCTACGGTCACAAGACGCAGGCCTCCTAATTGTCCCTAGAATTTCTAAGCAAACAGCTGGAGGCAGGGCTTTCTCCTATAGAGCTCCATTTTTATGGAATGGTCTGCCTACCCATGTGAGAGATGCAGACTCGGTCTCAACCTTTAAGTCTTTATTGAAGACTCATCTCTTCAGTAGGTCATATGATTGAGTGTAGTCTGGCCCAGGAGTGTGAAGGTGAACGGAAAGCCTCTGGAGTAACGAACCGCCCTTGCTGTCTCTGCCTGGCCGGTTCCCCTCTCTCCACTGGGATTCTCTACCTCTAACCCTATTACAGGGGCTTAGTCACTGGCTTACTGGTGCTCTTCCATGCCGTCCCTAGGAGGGGTGCGTCACTTGAGTGGGTTGAGTCACTGACGTGATCTTCCTGTCTGGGTTGGCGCCCCCCCTTGGGTTGTGCCGTGGCGGAGATCTTTGTGGGCTATACTCGGCTTTGTCTCAGGATGGTAAGTTGGTGGTTGAAGATATCCCTCTAGTGGTTTGGGGGCTGTGCTTTGGCAAGTGGGTGGGGTTATATCCTGCCTGTTTGGCCCTGTCCGGGGGTATCATCGGATTGGGCCACAGTGTCTCCTGACCCCTCCTGTCTCAGCCTCCAGTATTTATGCTGCAGTAGTTTATGTGTCGGGTGGCTAGGGTCAGTCTGTTATATTTACATTTAACATTTACATTTAAGTCATTTAGCAGACGCTCTTATCCAGAGCGACTTACAAATTGGAAAGTTCATACATATTCATCATATTCATATTCATATTCATATTCATATATCTGGAGTACTTCTCCTGTCTTATCCGGTGTCCTGTGTGAATTTAAGTATGCTCTCTCTAATTCTCTCTTTCTCTCTCTCGGAGGACCTGAGCCCTAGGACCATGCCTCAGGACTACCTGGCATGATGACTCCTTGCTGTCCCCAGTCCACCTGGCCGTGCTGCTGCTCCAGTTTCAACTGTTCTGCCTGCGGCTAAGGAACCCTGACCTGTTCACCGGACGTGCTACCTGTCCCAGACCTGCTGTTTTCAACTCTCTAGAGACAGCAGGAGCGGTAGAGATACTCTTAATGATCGGCTATGAAAAGCCAACTGACATTTACTCCTGAGGTGCTGACTTGTTGCACCCTCGACAACTACTGTGATTATTATTATTTGACCATGCTGGTCATTTATGAACATTTGAACATCTTGGCCGAGTTCTGTTATAATCTCCACCCGGCACAGCCAGAAGAGGACTGGCCACCCCTCATAGCCTGGTTCCTCTCTAGGTTTCTTCCTAGGTTTTGGCCTTTCTAGGGAGTTTTTCCTAGCCACCGTGCTTCTACACCTGCATTGCTTGCTGTTTGGGGTTTTAGGTTGGGTTTCTGTACAGCACTTTGAGATATCAGCTGATGTAAGAAGGGCTATATAAATATTTGATTTGAAAATACATTTGATTTAGCCTGCTTTTTGTCCAGAATAAACAATCTTTATCTTGGACTGCAAAGCAAAAATCAGGACCAAACATTAAACACAATACTAGGTTTGGGCGATAATACCTAACTACCATGTAAACAACTATTGATAGCTGTATTCGACGGTTGTGAAATGTAAGTATGCTCAAGTCTTAGCATATTTGAACGTATCACACATACCTGGTGTATGGCAGTACACAATACTGTAGTGTCCTTGGTGACATGTCAAATTCCCTATTGTTAGACAATTAACAGAATTAAGGTGGCACTGTGAGGAATTCCAAATTCTATACAAATGCTTTAAAAACGGTATTTCTTGTTATTGAAAAAAATATTAAAAACGATTTTGATAGGACAATTAATCTCTACACCACGCAGTGCTGATTTTGAAACACATAAAACTGTGTTTCAATGGTACCATTTACAAATGTGTATGGGTTTATTGGACAGTGGAATCATTTATTTATTTTTTTGACAAAACATTTATCTTTGAAAAAAAAAATCTTAGCTGATATTGGTTAAAAGACCAATTAGTGACTGCAGAATTTGGCTGCTCGTTTAAATGTACCTGAAGACATGCATCTAAAAATATACATTGTTAGATTTTTTTTTTGATGACAATCAAAATGCATTCTAGGGAACAATATATTGTTGCAAATGTATTTGTTTGTTAATACATAGTTTAATACATGTTCTGAAATACACGATAGGACTATTTTGTTGTCATTACAAGCTAGATGGAATTAATTGATTTCATTTAAGTTGTTGAATCAATCAATGTACTCTTGATAGTAAATCAATTATTATAATTAAATTATTATTATAAAGTAATTTTAAAATGGAGATAAGCTTTACTAAATCTGAACATTGTTCAACTGGGTTAAATTAAGTCGACTTGTTTTTTTAGTCAAAGTCATTTTGTTGCGTTTGAACAGTGGTTCTCAACTTGCAGCCTGTGGCAAGCTTGTATGTTATGTCATTAATAGTATAGTTATTTATTTGTGTGGCCTGCTTGACTTGCTCGTAGCCACAGTGTAGCACCACCAGCCAAACAGGTTGAGAACCCTGTGTTACAATAACTCAATATGAAGTAGGCTTGACTTAAGTGCATGTTGATTGAACAAGGATTGTAAATGGTTAACTTTTTTAAATGTGGCTTTAGATCAAATACCTCACACTTTAATGTTGTTCAACTTATTATTTCCAGTTCTCTAGTTACATGGCCTTGTTCAAGCTCAGAGTACATTACATGTCACCTCATCCTAGCTTAGACTATTTTGTTAGATTTTAAATGTAGTTATCATAACTGTGTTACTAGTTATGATAACTTTATTAAAAGTTGACATAACAAAATTGGACAAAGATTCAACTCAGAATAGTAAGATATAATGGCAAATGGTTAACTCTTTTATAAATTGAAGTAACTGGCTTTAGTTCAGATAACTTCTAGCTTTAATGTTGTTTCAACTTGTTATTTCCAGTCATCTACTTGTGTGACCTTTTTCAAGCTCAGAGCGCTTAACATGTCACGTTATCCTTGCTTGTTATGTAAACTTGAAATGTAGTTATGAAAGCTGTATTACTAGTTACAATAACTTAATTGAAAGTTGACTTAACAAAATGTGAAATTAATTAAACTAAAAATGGTTGGTTATACTGACATGATGTGGACTTAAATGTTTTTTATTTGTCAACATAAATGTTATTTTAGTTACGATAACTCAACATTTATGCTGACGTAATAAATGTTTAAGTTGATTCAAATGAGAGTAGTAAGTTACACTGAAAAATGAAGCAGTGGACTTAACTCTCTTTTATTAGTAAACAATAATGTAGCTTTAGTTATTAGATCTCCACATTTATTGTTAACATAACAAAGGTTTAAGTTGATTCAAATAGTATTAAATTAAGAATTAACAAATGTCAAATTAACCGTCTATTGTTAGTCAAAATAAATGTAATAAAAGCTAGGATAACATGAAATGTGAAGTACACTGAGCTTGAAAAGGGCTACGCAACTAGATCACTGAAAATAATAAGTTGAAACAACATTTTTTTTTTTTGTGTATTAGCCCATACAAACGCATTGAATAACAGAGTCACTACATGGAACAACAGATAGCCCCCCCAAAAAATCTAAAGGAAGTTTGTTCTGAAGTGTCTGTCCTATATCTGAGAGATCAGGAAACACGTTCATTTTTTTACATGTATTTGTTAACGCAACAGTTTGACAACTATCGGTAGAGTAGAAAATGCGATGGAAACAAATTGAACTTGAGTTTTGAACTTTAGTTTTTTATTCTATAGTGGGGTTGAGCCCCACCTGTTTTGAGCCCCACCTGTTTTGAGCCCCACCTGTTTTGAGCCCCACCTGTTTTGAGCCCCACCTGTTTTGAGACCCACCTGTTTTGAGACCCACCTGTTTTGAGACCCACCTGTTTTGAGACCCACCTGTTTTGAGCCCCACCTGTTTTGAGACCCACCTGTTTTGAGACCCACCTGTTTTGAGACCCACCTGTTTTGAGCCCCACCTGTTTAGCAAAAAATAAATACAAATGGTTGCCTGTTTTGTGTGTTGTTTTGGCATTAGTATGTGTCACATATCAGTTTGCAAACAATGTCATTTTTTTAAAACATATTTGAGTTAATAAAGCAGCATACAGTCTCTTTTGCTTTCTTGAGTATGGTAGCTCCAAAATGCAGGTGTTTCAGCCAAGCTCAGTGTTTTCTGTGGTGGGGCAGCCAGCGGAAAATATGGAGCGTGGGGGTTGGTAATGTTCTCTAGTTGCACCGTGATTGGCTCAGTGTTCTGTCACTCATGGGGACACTATTTCACTGCAAAATCTACAGGGAGAGCTCTCTTTCAAGCCCCTTGGGTGCTGCCATAGAGTTACATTAGAAGTGCCGATCCAAGAAGGCTCAAGGTCATTGGCCACAGATAAAATGACGTCAAATCACGTTATATCTACCTTAGCTTTGATTGGACTGGTCATGTCAACATCATACTTGCAAAATCTTAGCTAGCAAGCCAGACATCATGAATCAAGTTGATAATCTACTTTTTTTTAGTCATTTAGCAGACGCTCTTATCCAGAGCGACTTACAGTAGAGTGCATACATTTTATTACACTTTTACATACTGAGACAAGGATATCCCTACCGGCCCAACCCTCCCTAACGACGCTATGCCAATTGTGCGTCGCCCCACGGACCTCCCGGTTGCGGCCGGCTGCGACAGAGCCTGGGCGCGAACCCAGCCCAGCCTGGGCGCGAACCCAGAGACTCTGGTGGCGCAGCTAGCACTGCGATGCAGTGCCCTAGACCACTGCGCCACCTGGGAGGCTTTCAAATCCTTATCAATCCTTGTCATATGAAGAGTAATTATAGATAAAACGTATCAGTGCTCATTGGCCATTGGACATAAACATTACACAATTGGAAATCATAAATTCAACAGAGTGGTTTAGAAGGAATCAGTTGGTAACTGCAAGTGTTGCAAAGCAATCACTAGCCTGCTATTCAGTGGAGTGGGTGTGTGGTCCAAGGTTTAAGGGTCTTTTTTCCAAGCTTAAAGCAACATTCAACACCATGGGCATGACTTCTGCTGCATTCAAAACAACTGGAAACTCTGAACTGGGAAATCTCAGACTTTAGTGAGTTCAAGACAACTGGGATCTCGGGGAAAAAAAGTAGCTCCGACTGGGAAAATACGTTTTGAGCGGTCATCCAACTCGGAATTCCAAGTCGGGAACGCGGGCCTCTTTCTAGAGCTCCTACCTGAAGATCACTGAAGTCATCATGATTCTACCTTGTTTTTTCCCAGAGTTCCCATTGTCTTGAAAGCACCATAAATCCAGAGAATGCCAGACTTTGATGACAAAGTTTGATGACAAAATTTGGCCACAAGAAGGACTGCCGCTCCATCTTCCTGTTCAAGAAAGCACAGCACAACAAGGTGAGTCCAAAAATGTCTTGTATTCTGCTTTAATATGCCAGGGAGATATGTATACTGTAGCTAAGAAAGTAATACTAAGTGTATGTTGTGTAGTAAGCTGTTAGTAGCCTATGTGCCTCAACCTAATAATTTGGTCCCTTTCCCCATCAATTTATTCTACTGTTCTGACTTGGTGGTGCACATGTAGCCTGTTTTAGAGAAATGTAATCGTTGAATATTGTAAGAGCTTTCATTGTCTGCTTATATACCCACTTTATTCATCCTACAGTTCTGACTTGGTGTACAGGGAGATTACTGTAAAAATGGCCCATGTTCTGAATTCTGTCGCTGTACATTTCAAAAGTGCTGAACAAATACTTATATTGACTGTGTCCGTCCTAGCTCGCTCATTAATGTCTTAATCGAAATTAAGGTTTGCCTTTTATCCGCTCATCGTCCCCTTATGCCATAGTTTGTACATCTCAATTGTCAGTAGAAACCACATTTGTTTAAGCTAGTCAGCCGTGTCAGCTATGTTTTTTTAAAGGCAGTAAATGAGGCTGAATGAACTGTTTAGCTTCCGTAGTGGCAAGATTCACTCCATGGTGCTGAAAAGAGGGCTCTGCTATTGGGACAGCTTTATGTAGGCCCTAACAGTTTGTGGGCACTGTTTGTCACCGTTATAGTGCGATGAATGCATTTTTTAGTGTTGTATAGTGGATTTGCTGGTGTCTACAGATGTCTTTTTTTCTGCCTATTTAACAAGGGTGTGTAATATACATTTCAGCCAGTAGGTAGAGCTCTAGATCATTTATCAGAACACAAATCCAATACCTCAGAATAGAACTGGCTTTCATAATCACATTCCTCACTCTGTGGAAAGAGGATTTCTCCCATATAAACCATAGAAATCCATCTTCCATGTGTGAGAAATGCTGCATGCTATAAGATAATATATAAGACTGACATTTTGGGGTGACCTCTGATTATGGGTCTTCCTCAAATGCGAAAAAGGGTGTGAATATTATTTATAATAAGGGTGACTTGGAGAAAATCATCTCTCTGAAATGAAAATGGGAAATAGGAAGAAATATGCTCCAACACAAAACCCTCTTGTTGTTAGTAAAGTCTCATTAAAATGAAGATGTTGAAATGAATTATGCTTACTCAAATTGTTCAGCACCACGAGCTGTCCGTTTCAGATTGATAGTGCAGCGGATACTGCTTCAAGTTTCAGCACCACAATCAATGTAAGTTCCTCGAATCTGGCTTATTGTGATGTCAATAACTCTGATAAATGCATAATGGGCAAGAAACATATTGTTTTTAATAAAATCAATTATAGTAGTTGCAAGCTATCAAAGTTGACCCCTCGGTCCTTCTCATATTCACCCTCTCCCTTACCCTATAGACTATTCTGTGCAACATCTTTTGGACTGGGCATAATAAAACATTCTTTTCAGAAGTAGCCTTTAACTCTCCTCCTGAACTACCACCATTTGCCTACACAGCACCGCCATTGGTTAGGCAGCACAAATAAAAGTTGTTATATAACTTTGCTCTGTGCCTATATGGTATTGATCATTTGATTGAAACATCTAAATAGCCTATAGACGCACTTGATATTGCACGCCCAGCAGAGAATCATAGATGAGGGGCGGAATCGGGCATAATAAGCAACTAATTCTAAAACAATGAGAAATGTTTGACATTTCATAAATTACAAATGACATGACCATCTCCATCCCTAACCTATCACTAGAACCAGTGGTGACATTGTTTCCCTCTTCTAAAACAAATGGAAACAATTAGCCTATCTATTCATGTTTGCTCTGACATGAACTGATCTTGGTGATACTCTCTATGACTAGTTGGTGCGCAATTCCATCTCAACTTCGCTCAGTCAGCTCTTGACAGATGTACTTTGTCTTCTGTAGGTGTCTCATCCATTCCGTAATCTGGTGTCTAGACATTGGACCTATACGTGTTAGATCACGTAATCTGGTGTCTAGACATTGGACCTATACGTGTGAGAAAAAATTATGACAACTCTAGCTGCAGTTGAGAAAAGAAAAATCCCCATATGGCCTTTCCCCTCTGAGGCTGGTGATTGTAGGAAACCAGAGCACCCCATCACTGACCTTCGCTGGTGGGCCCTCCACGGCTCCCTCTCTGCTCATCTGGAGATGTGAACCCCTACCTGGGTCTGGGTGTTGGAGAGACTGCGGCTGCAGTCTAAGATCAATGCAAGACGGCGTGGGTAGGGGTCACAATGCTTCACCCCAACAGACTGAAGCTCATTAGGGCTTTGTCTCAATACATTTGCCCCATCAGCAAATATGCTGTTCAGGCATTCATCTGTTTGACACCCACTCTTCTATTTGGCTCTTGTGGCTAGCAAGCTATTGTCTCCTAATTGGTTGCCAGATGCATGGACGTCAGAGTCACAGCGGAGGTGGGAAGAGACTTCCTCATTGGTGACTCTCATTAAGAGTACTGGGTGTTGTGTAAATTAACTGCATGAGCAACTCCCACCTCCCAATAAATTCTAGATTTGTAGATAGTATTTTATCAGAGGGTTGATTGATACAGTGAAATATATTGCCAAATAGCATAGCCCTATGGTTATCTACATAATCAATATGAATCTGTTATTTTTTTCTAAATAAAATCGAGTACTCAGGGTGTGTGGCCAATGGAGAAATATTGAATGCTATTTATCAGTCTGAGATACAGGGGAGGAGTAGACTGAATCCTAGTCATTACCACATCTTGTGCTGACTCCGTTCACAGACTGTCGGCAGCTGACTCTTGTCATGTGCAACCCATCCAGCGTGTGTTACTGGTGGCGATGGCAGGCCCTCTTTGTGCTGGGAAACATCAAGGGAAGCCACACTTGGTGAAAGGCAGAGGGAGTCACAATCAAACAATGTTGTCAGCCGTCTCTGTGGAGCAAAGCGGCACCTTGGAACAGAACTGACATCTGTTTCCATGACAGCTGTCTGGCTCATGCTAACTAACTCCCACCTTAGAACTAATGCAACTGTTTGATACCACCGCTAAAAGAAAGACACATTCTGTCAGAAATACTCACTCAGTATTGTTTTGTTTCCCCGAATCGAAAGGAAGTCAAACAACAAGGTTGTTTTTCTCAGCTCAGCAGGGCCAGCTAATGGATTTTAACCTGCAGTCATTGTTGGACTTTAATTGAAGGTGGGGAAATAAGAGGGCAGGATAAAGGGAATATGAGGTAAATATTTTTGAGATACGGATGCTTCATAAGCAGGAGATGAAAGGAAAATAGAGAAAAAAAGTAAATGGACATGCAAAGAAGCTTGAAGCTAAAATCATTGAAAAGTGTGAGCAGCTGAATCTCTCTACCAACTGTGCCACAGGAGGTTACTTAATCAGCCTCATTAGGATCTCTGTCCCTCTCCCACTTTTTCTCTCTCTCTTTCTCTCTTTACTGGCATTCAGTCTACCTCCCTCCCACACTCTCTGTTTCTGTGTCCATTTGTCTCATGCTGTCTCTCTCTATCCCCGTTCCTCAGCAACCAACTCCTCTCCTCCATTCCTCTCTCCTCCCACTTTCTTCCTCCTCCTCCTCTTCCTCCCCTCTGTCTGGTGAGGGTTGGGTAGAGCAGGCATCCAGGCCCAGTCTTGGCAAGCTGCCCCTGGAGGAGAGCATGTTAGGCTGTAGGCAGTAGTCAGGCCCAGCATGGGCACCTCAGAGCCTGACAGCTCACTCCCAGAGACATTCACCGCTGGCAGAGGGGGAAGGGCAGGGCCAGCCTGCTGTCTGCATGTGAGCCGTGCCCGCAGAGGGGCATGACAAGGTGAGCGGCTGGCACTGCGGTATTCTGCAGCTCCTCCTCTCCTAAAGGCTGCCTCCAGCCCACCCCCTCCCTACCCCACAATACATCTGCTCAGGAAGACGAACACTCTCCTAACTCATCCTGTAGCTCGTTAAAAAATGCAGGTATCATATGGAGCGATTTGAGAAATATATTGCAAAAAGGTGTTTTAGGTCAGCTTCTTGCTCACAGTAGATGAGACGTATTGATCAATTTCAGCAAGCCTTCACTTTCTACCATCTAATTACACAAGATCCATAAAAAGCAACAGGATTCGGTTGATAAAACCCCTCCCTAAAGCGATGATTATGGGCCCTCATTTAGACAATATTTGCAGTCTGAACACTGTGGTCATGGATTGTGAATAATATGAGCATGTTAGCTCTATTGTTTAGCTAAGAGGTGGGGTGTTCTCCACTCCAGCTAGGAAAACACCACATTGGTAAACTGTCAGTGTGTCTGGTTTTCATCCCACGGCTTGATGAGGAATCTGAGAGGATGGCATCTGGTTGTGCAAGCATAGAGGCATTTTTAAGTCTCTCTTCTCTACAGAGGACGCTTGGGATGAAAAGCTGCAGTGTGTGCCTGTGGAAAGAGAGAGAACAGCCTTGAAATGTTATCTTCCCTTGCTGGCTTGTATAAAACATCTACACAGGCACCCACAGGCCAAATCACAGATGGAGGACACATTGTGAATGGGAGTTTGTTCGGGACTGAGGCAGTTGGACTGGCAAGGTTCCTGAATGTTAACATTGGGATCGGTGGTTTGTGCAGAATTTGTACAGGGACTTCAGGGTCACAATATTGTATAAAAAAAAATGACAATATTGAATGGTCAAGGTTCAGTACAGCTTATTATTTTGCCTGTGTTGTACTGCCAGCTTGCAACTGCAGCCGTCAATGAAACTGTGTTTATACTGTACCAATGTTGTCTTTTTCTCTGAATATGCCATAAACTACACTTTGTATACAACATTAACCTCCTATAGTCTACCCTTCATGCTCCTGCAGCTTTCAGCACGCAGGCCATCCAGAGAAGCCTGCAGGGGGAGTATCAGCCGTTCAGGGGAGTAAAAAAGGCTGAGAAGAAGACGGAGTAGGAGAGAGGATGAGGTGGAGGGGGGGACAAATGGTCCCATTAAAGCCAGCAGCTGCTTGCTCGCCAGCCCTCGAGCCGGTCCAGTCGGCCCTGCCGTCCCGTAATGATGCCAAGGTCAGGCGGGTTGCGTGGCGTGCCGCTGCAGTGCCATCCATCAACCACCAGGCCTCTATTAATGCTGCAGATCCCTAACCAAGCGTGAGATGTCATTACGCAGATGGAAGCTCTTCTCTCTCGCTCTCTGGCCGACACTGGGACGTGTGTGTGTGTGTGTGTGTGTGGGGGGGGGGTTGAGAGGAGCGAGTGTCAGGTGTGTGTGTAACAGGGGTAGAGGTGGACAGGGCTGTCACCCAGCTCTCGGTAGATCCATTGCCTCTGAATTGTCATTAGTTGAGGCAATGTAGCTCGAAATAGCAAAACAAAAAGGTACAGCTCTCTAAACAGAGTGATTCAATCTTTCTGAACTGGACTACTCCGCCAGCTTAGCCAGACCAACAGAGCATCACAATTATTATAGCACAACCCCAGGTTCAAAATCCTAGTATTTTCCCCCTCTGTATTTCATGGCAGCGTGTGTTCTTCTCAGCACCAGAAAGAAAACACTGTGAAAACGTTGCATTGAATAAGTCATACTAATTGTTGTTATGCTTCTCTCCCAACCACAGGGGCTAGAGGAAGCGATTTAATTGCCGCTATTAGCTTTTGAACCTAGGTTACCCTCATGCCCATGGCTTTCTCTGAGCAGCACCTAGGTTACCCTCATGCCCATGGCTTTCTCTGAGCAGCACCTAGGTTACCCTCACGCCCATGGCTTTCTCTGAGCAGCACCTAGGTTACCCTCATGCCCATGGCTTTCTCTGAGCAGCACCTAGGTTACCCTCATGCCCATGGCTTTCCCTGAGCAGCACCTAGGTTACCCTCATGCACATGGCTTTCTCTGAGCAGCGCCTAGGTTACCCTCATGCCCATGGCTTTCCCTGAGCAGCACCTAGGGTACCCTCAGGCCCATGGCTTTCTCTGAGCAGCACCTAGGTTACCCTCATGGTGTTCCCATGGCATTCCCTGAGCAGCACCTAGGGTACCCTCATGCCCATGGCTTTCCCTGAGCAGCACTTAGGTCACCCTCATGCCCATGGCTTTCTCTGAGCAGCACCTAGGTTACCCTCATGCCCATGGCTTTCCCTGAGCAGCACCTAGGTTACCCTCATGCCCATGGGTTTCTCTGAGCAGCGCCTAGGTTACCCTCATGCCTATGGCTTTCCCTGAGCAGCACCTAGGTTACCCTCAGGCCCATGGCTTTCTCTGAGCAGCACCTAGGTTACCCTCATGGTGTTCCCATGGCATTCCCTGAGCAGCACCTAGGGTACCCTCATGCCCATGGCTTTCCCTGAGCAGCACTTAGGTTACCCTCATGCCCATGGCTTTCTCTGAGCAGCACCTAGGTTACCCTCATGCCCATGGCTTTCCCTGAGCAGCACCTAGGTTACCCTCATGCCCATGGGTTTCTCTGAGCAGCGCCTAGGTTACCCTCATGCCTATGGCTTTCCCTGAGCAGCACCTAGGTTACCCTCAGGCCCATGGCTTTCTCTGAGCAGCACCTAGGTTACCCTCATGCCCATGGCTTTCTCTGAGCAGCACCTAGGTTACCCTCATGCCCATGGCTTTCCCTGAGCAGCACCTAGGGTACCCTCATGCCCATGGCTTTCCCTGAGCAGCACCTAGGTTACCCTCATGCCCATGGCTTTCCCTGAGCAGCACCTAGGTTACCCTCATGCCCATGGCTTTCTCTGAGCAGCACCTAGGTTACCCTCATGCCCATGGCTTTCCCTGAGCAGCACCTAGGGTACCCTCATGCCCATGGCTTTCCCTGAGCAGCACCTAGGTTACCCTCATGCCCATGGCTTTCTCTGAGCAGCACCTAGGTTACCCGCACGCCCATGGCTTTCTCTAAGCAGCACCTAGGTTACCCTCATGCCCATGGCTTTCTCTGAGCAGCACCTAGATTACCCTCATGCCCA
Source organism: Salvelinus namaycush (assembly GCF_016432855.1). NCBI lineage: Eukaryota > Metazoa > Chordata > Actinopteri > Salmoniformes > Salmonidae > Salvelinus > Salvelinus namaycush. The sequence continues at coordinate 29,056,496 of NC_052330.1, forward strand.
TGGCTTTCCCTGAGCAGCGCCTAGGTTACCCTCATGGCCATGGCTTTCCCTGAGCAGCACCTAGGTTACCCTCATGCCCATGGCTTTCTCTGAGCAGCGCCTAGGTTACCCTCATGGCCATGGCTTTCTCTGAGCAGCACCTACGGTACCCTCAGGCCCATGGCTTTCTCTGAGCAGCACCTAGGTTACCCTCATGCCCATGGCTTTCTCTGAGCAGCACCTAGGTTACCCTCATGGTGTTCCCATGGCATTCCCTGAGCAGCACCTAGGGTACCCTCATGCCCATGGCTTTCCCTGAGCAGCACTTAGGTTACCCTCATGCCCATGGCTTTCTCTGAGCAGCACCTAGGTTACCCTCATGCCCATGGCTTTCCCTGAGCAGCACCTAGGTTACCCTCATGCCCATGGGTTTCTCTGAGCAGCGCCTAGGTTACCCTCATGCCTATGGCTTTCCCTGAGCAGCACCTAGGTTACCCTCAGGCCCATGGCTTTCTCTGAGCAGCACCTAGGTTACCCTCATGCCCATGGCTTTCTCTGAGCAGCACCTAGGTTACCCTCATGCCCATGGCTTTCCCTGAGCAGCACCTAGGGTACCCTCATGCCCATGGCTTTCCCTGAGCAGCACCTAGGTTACCCTCATGCCCATGGCTTTCCCTGAGCAGCACCTAGGTTACCCTCATGCCCATGGCTTTCTCTGAGCAGCACCTAGGTTACCCTCATGCCCATGGCTTTCCCTGAGCAGCACCTAGGGTACCCTCATGCCCATGGCTTTCCCTGAGCAGCACCTAGGTTACCCTCATGCCCATGGCTTTCTCTGAGCAGCACCTAGGTTACCCGCACGCCCATGGCTTTCTCTGAGCAGCACCTAGGTTACCCTCATGCCCATGGCTTTCTCTGAGCAGCACCTAGATTACCCTCATGCCCATGGCTTTCCCTGAGCAGCGCCTAGGTTACCCTCATGGCCATGGCTTTCCCTGAGCAGCACCTAGGTTACCCTCATGCCCATGGCTTTCTCTGAGCAGCGCCTAGGTTACCCTCATGGCCATGGCTTTCTCTGAGCAGCACCTACGGTACCCTCAGGCCCATGGCTTTCTCTGAGCAGCACCTAGGTTACCCTCATGCCCATGGCTTTCTCTGAGCAGCACCTAGGTTACCCTCATGGTGTTCCCATGGCTTTCCCTGAGCAGCACCTAGGGTACCCTCATGCCCATGGCTTTCCCTGAGCAGCACTTAGGTTACCCTCATGCCCATGGCTTTCTCTGAGCAGCACCTAGGTTACCCTCATGCCCATGGCTTTCCCTGAGCAGCACCTAGGGTACCATCATGCCCATGGCTTTCCCTGAGCAGCACCTAGGTTACCCTCATGCCCATGGCTTTCCCTGAGCAGCATCTAGAGCTCATGTTTAATCGTAATGAGAGGTGAATTCAGGGAAGAAACTGCGGGGTGCAGGAACACAACTGAGAAGTGTGTTCAAAAAGGAGCGGGTGGGGGAGAGAGGAGATGGAGAAGACAGACTGAGATGTGTTAGAAAGAAGTGAGAGCAGTGGTGGAAAAAGTACCCAGTTGTCATACTTGAGTAAAAGTAAAGATATCTCAATAGAAAATTGCTCAAGTAGAAGTGAAAATCACCCAGTAAAATACTACTGAAGTCAAAGTCTAAAAGTATTTGGTTTTGAAAATATTAATGTATCAGAAGTAAAAGTAATTGCTAAAATATACTTAATTATTAAAAGTAGAAGTATAAATTGTTTCAAATGTCTTATATTAAGCAAAACAGACCGCTCCATTTTCTTGTTTTTAAATATACGGTTAGCCAGCGCACAATCAAACACTCAGACATAATTTACAAACATAGCATGTATGTTTAGTGAGTCTGCCAGATCGGAGGCTATAGGGATGACCAGGGATGTTCTCTTGATAGGTGAGTGGGTATTCGTTACATTCTGTCCTGCTAAGAATGTAACGAGTACTTTTGGGTGTCAGGAAAAATGTATGGAGTAAAAGCATATAACTTTCTCTAGGAATGTAGTGAAGTCAAAAGTAAAAGTTGTCAAAAATATAAGTAGTAAAGTATAGATAGCCCCAAAAAATTACTTAAGTAGTACTAAAGTAAAATACTTTAAATTTACACCACTGTATGAGACAGAAAGGGAAATGAGTGAGACACTGAGAAAGAAAGAGAGAGGAGCGAGAAGAAGTGAGAACAAATCAGAGCGACGTTAGGAAAACCTGAGAGGAAAATCTAACTGCCTGTAGCTCAGATACATTCTTGATACCATTTGAAGGGAAACACGTTTGCGGAAATGTAAAATTAATGTAGTAGAATATAACACATTAGATCTGGTTAAAGATAATACAAACAAAAAAACATGTTTTCAAAAAAAAAAAATCTGTCATCTTTGAAATGCAAGAGAAAGGCCATACATTGAGATAGGATTCTAGGTGTAATTTAGATGTTGTCCACAAGATGGCAGCAGTGTGTGTGCAACGTTTCAGACTGTGAAGAATTACATCACTACACAATATTTTGTATCAAGTCTGCCAGGAGTTTGCCCAAATGTGCCGAATTGGTCAATTTATACATTTTCAAGTATATAACTATAGAGAACACACAACAATGTTATCGTAATAAAACATGTAAGTTTACACACTCCCAGGAATGTCATACATGATGGATCATTAGCTTCTCAACAAAAAATACGCTAACCTTCACACATCTGATGGCCGGGTGGTGATGTGTGTGAAGCCAGAGACAGCAGTGGGGTCAAACTGTAGACCCCAGTTATTACATTTGAATATAAAAATGTATTTTATCAAACAAAACTATGCTAGGTTTTATCTCTGGGACCCTCAGGATGACAGATCAGAGCAAGATTACTGAATGTAAATACATCATTTACCTTCAGAGATGAATGTATCAAACCAGTTGCCGTGATAAGCTTTCTTAAATCCTCAAACAATAGCATGGTATTTTTTTGCTGTAATAGCTCCTGTAAATTGGACACTGCAGTTAGATTAACAAGCACTTAAGCTTTCTGCCCATATAAGACATGTCTTGGCTGTTGTTTACAACGTCATTCTAGTCACATTATCGCATATTGAGCAACAACTGTCCCGGTTTAGGAACACCAATCCCGTAGAGGTTTAAACCACATGATCATTGCACAGGTGCATCTTGTGCTAGGTACAATAAAAGGTCACTCTAAAATGTGCATTTTTGTCAAACAACACAATGCCACAGATGTCTCAGGCTTTGAGGGAGTGTGCAATTGCCATGCTGACTGCAGGAATGTCCAACAGAGTTGTTGCCAGAGAATGTAATGATAATTTCTCTACCATAAGCAACGTAATTTTTGAGAATTTTACAGTACATCCAACCGGCCTCACAACCACAGACCATGTGTAACCACGCCAACCCAGGACCTCCACATCCGGCTTCATCACCTGTGGGATCGTCTGAAACCAGCCACCTGGACAGCTGATGAAACTGAGGGGTATTTCTGTCTGTAATAAAGCCCTTTTATGGGGAAAATTAATTCTGATTAGCTGGGTCTGGCTCCCCAGTGGGTAGGCCTGGCTCCCAAGTGGGTGGGCCTATGCATTGGCCCACCCATGGCTGTGCCCCTGCCCAGTCATGTGAAATCCATAGATTAGAGCCGGATCAATTTATTTCAATTGACTGATTTACTTATATGAACTGTAACTCAGTCAAATCTTTGAAATTGTTTCATGTTGTGTGTATATTTTTGTTCAGTGTATAATAATGGTAGGTTAATAAAAACATTCAAACGTAGTCCTAATGATAAAACAGATGCATTTGCTGTTGGTAAGAAGATCACATAGCAGCATGTTACTTTATATATTTATTTTACTTTTATTATATATGTCTAAATCAATCATATTCCATGTCTCTCCTTTTCTGACATGAATTATTGCCACTCCACAACAAATATTAGGCTATCATTTATTCATCGCTCCTTCAATAGTCAACCATGCTCGAAAGTAAATAGATCGGTAGCCTATGACAGTATTAGCAGGCTACAGTAGCGTGACGTAATATATTATTTCATTTCAGAGCCTATACCAAGGCATGAGACAGAAACACATTCATGTATTGATAAAAAATTATTAAACATCAATTAAATCTCTTTTATGGGCTGTAAGCAGCATTTACTTTAAAATTGTTCAATAGACAATGCATCTTGCAGAATGTGCAGCCAGTGTTAAGTACTCCCTATAGAGTTTTGTTTGAAAAAGTCACTGCAAAATATGAAAAAATTCTGCCCATAATTCTACAGAAATGTGATCAAATTTGCTATTTTGCTTTCTTTTAGAAATGGACATGACTCCATTACAACATTTCCAAATCATACAGCAAATTAGGGTGTTGTAACCGTAAAAGGTGAATGGAGGACATTTTCCATATATAGTCACAAATATAATATGGCTCTGATTAATCAATGAAAACACACTTGAATGTTGCGTGCGAAAGATACATCGCAATAGATTGTGGCGCACACAAATCCTAGAATCTCCACATACGGCACAATTTAGTTAGACATGTATGCACTGTTGATAAATGAGGCCCCAGGGCAGTGGTGATTTTAGCATGTAAATCTTGTTGGAGCAAATTATTTAATTTTCTTAGATGCATGCCAGCAAAGCCACAACACTAAACAATACATTAATTGCACTATAATGGTGACAAACGTTGCCCACAAACTCTCAAGCCTACATAAAGCTGTCTTGACAGCAGAGCTCTCTTTTCACCACCATGTAGTGAATCATAAAGCTGTCCAGACCGCAGAGCTTTCTTTTCAGCACCATGGAGTGAATCCTTACCACTGCTACAGCTGGCTATCAGCGGAGCCTTGTCTGGCAGCAAAACAGTTAATTCAGCCTCAAAATATAGCTGATATGGCTGACTTGCTTAAACAAATGTGGTTTCTACTGACAATTGAGATGTACAAACTATGGCATAAGGGGATGACGAGCATATAAGAGGCAATCCGTAATTTCGATTAAGTTATTAATGAGCGAGCTAGGACGAACGTAGTCAATATAACTATTTGTTCAGCACTTTTGAAATGTACAGCGACAAAATTCAGAACATGGGCCGGTACTACAGTATTCTCCCTGTACACCAAGTGTCACACCCTGTTCTGTTTCACCTGTCTTTGTGCTTGTCTCCACCCCCCTCCAGGTGTCGCCATTCTACCCCATTATCCCCAGTGTACTATACCTGTGTTCTCTGTTTGTCTGTTGCCAGTTCATTTTGTTTCGTCAAGCTACCAGTGTTTTTCCCTTGCTCCTGTCTGTCTCTAGTTCCTGTTTACTAGTTTTCCCGGATTTTGACCATTCTGCCTGCCCTGACCCTGAGCCTGCCTATTGTTCTGTACCTTGCCATACCACCCTGGACTACTGACTTCTGCCTGCCCTTGACCTGTCGTTTGCCTGCCTGCCTGTTTGAGTAATACACTTTTGTTACTTCGAAACTGTCTACATCTGGGTCTTCTCCTGAGCCTTGACAGTACAAACTGGCCATGATGGACCCAGCAGACTCGGACTCAAGGAGCCACCATTGGAAGGCACGAGGAGTTGCTTCGTGGTCTTATGGAAGGGTTTCAGACCTTGGCCGAATTCCATGACCACGCGTTGAACACTTTGCTGGAGCAATTCCGCAGGTTTTCTGTCAGGCAGCCTACCACGATGGTAAACTCCTAGCCCCTCAGTAACCCGGCTGTTAGCAGCGTGGAGCCTAGCTTACCTCCCCTGGAACGCTTTGCTGGAGAGTCGGGAACCCGTCGGGCGTTTCTTGCTCAGTGTTCTCATCATTGAGCTGCAGCCCTCCTCCTTCCCCTCGGACCTCTCGAAGATAGCATTCCTTATCACGTTGATGTCCGGAAGGGCTCTCGCCTGGGCTACGGCCATGTGGGGACGACAGTAGGCCATATGCTTCAGTCTAGAGGAGTTCATGGCGGAGGTGAAGAAGGTTTTTGATTCTCCATTATCCGGGAGAGACACTGCCCGGAAGTTACTCCAGCTTCGGCAAGACTCCCGCAGTGTGGCAGACTATGCAGCTAAAAGTGCCTGGAACCCGGAATCACTGTTTGACACGTTCCTGCACGGAGTATCTGACGCCTCACAAACCCGGATCCGGGATCCCCCCCCATCAAAAAAGCTGACTAGCATAGCCTAGCCTAAAGCCACAGGGATATCATATAATAAAATGTTCATGAAATCACAAGTCCAAGACACCAAATGAAAGATACACATCTTGTGAATCCAGCCATCATTTCTGATTTTTAAAATGTTTTACAGGGAAGACACAATATGTAAATCTATTAGCTAACCACGTTAGCAAAAGACACCACTTTTTTACTCCACCATTTTTTTACTCCATCAGTAGCTATCACAAATTCGACCAAATAAAGATATAAATAGCCACTAACCAAGAAACAACTTCATCAGATGACAGTCTGATAACATATTTATTGTATAGCATATGTTTTGTTAGAAAAATGTGCATATTTCAGGTATAAATCATAGTTTACCATTGCAGCCACCATCACAACTCTCACCAAAGCGACTAGAATAACTACAGAGACCATCGTGTATTACCTAATTACTCATCATAAAACATTTCTTAAAAATACACAGCGTACAGCAAATGAAAGACACAGATCTTGTGAATCCAGCCAATATTTCAGATTTTCTAAGTGTTTTACAGCGAAAACACAATATAGCGTTATATTAGCTTACCACAATAGCAAACATCACAACAGCATTGATTCAAGCCAAAAATAGCGATAACGTATAAACCACCAAAATATATAAATTTTTTCACTAACCTTCTCAGAATTCTTCAGATGACAGTCCTATAACATCATATTACACAATGCATATAGAGTTTGTTCGAAAATGTGCATATTTAGCGGCACAAATCGTGGTTATACAATGTGATTAGTGGCCAAAACTTCAAGCAATCTGTCCGGCGCCATCTTGGAGAGGCACCTATTCTAATCGAAAACTATTCATAAACTTGACTAAAAAATACAAGTTGGACAGCAAATGAAAGACAAATTAGTTCTTAATGCAATCGCTGTGTTACATTTTTAAAATTAACGTTACTTCAGCATACAGCGTGCGCTAAAGCGAGACCGCACCGAAATTCATGGCGGAATTATTATTTGACATTTGTCAACATAAATACGAATGAACAACATGAAGATTGCTTACTATTTGCCGAGCTTCCATCAGAATCTTGGGCAAGGTGTCCTTTCTCCAGAACAATCGTCTTTTGGTTGAAAGATGTCCTCTTCTCATGTGGAAATAGCAGCTAACGATAGCCACCCACTGGAGAGGTGTCCAACTCGTGAAAGCGCATCACAAAGAAATCCAGGAAAATCGCAATAAACTGATATAAACTGCTATAAGTCGGTTTAAATCAACTACCTTATGATGTCTTTAACAACTATAACGAATAAAAACATGACCGGAGATACAGAACTGCTAAAACGAAAGCTTTGCAGGAGGCCATTGTGATGTCCCTGATGCGCCAGGCGCCCCGTTGAAAAGAACGGTACTTCCGTTCCACGGTCTTATATAGGGCCCCAGATTGCGCAATCCACTCCATTCAAATTCTCCCCGCTTACTGACATCTAGAGGAAGGCGTATGCAGTGCATGTAGCCCGATGGCTTACATGGGGACTTATAAACTGACCTCAGAACAGGGACCTCGATTTCTGAAATCTCACTCCCTGACAGGAAATGTGCTGCAGAATGAGTTCTGTTTCACTCAGAGAAATAATTCAAACGGTTTTAGAAACTAGAGAGTGTTTTCTATCCAATAGTAATAATAATATGCATATTGTACGAGCAAGAATTGAGTACGAGGCAGTTTAATTTGGGAACGAATTTTTACAAAGTCGAAATGGCGCCCCCCTAGTGTCAAGAGGTTTTAAGGACGAACTAGCAGCCCGGGAACTACCGGCAGATCTCGACACGCTCATTGCCTTGACCATACGGATGGATGGGCAGCTACGGGAACGTAGCAAGGAGAGGAGGTCCCATTCCACCTCCCCTCCGAGGCATCCCGGGAGTCCGCTACGTCTCCGTTGCCGAGAGGACCCAAGGCTACCCGAGTTCCCCTGAGAGTCTCCAAAGTCTGCTGATTCCCCTCTTCCTCAGCCAATGCAACTAGGCAGAGCTAGGCTGTTCCCAGCCGAACGTCTACACCGGCTTCACACGAAGAGTTGCCTGTATTGTGGGACTACCGGTCATTTCGTGTCCTCCTGTCCACTAAAAGACCAGGCTCACCAGTAGGGGTGTGTACTCTGGTGGGCCATGCAGATAACTTTTCCTCTCCCTGTACTCCACCACTTTTCATGCCATCCTGCTGTGGGGGAACCAGTTGATATCTCTCCGGGTGCTCATCGACTCTGGGGCCGATGAAAGTTTTATGGACGCTACCCTGGCGTCCGAACTTGGCATCCCCAGTCATCCCCTCTCCATTCCCATGGACATTAGAGCACTGGACAGGTGCTCTATAGGCCGGGTCACTCACAATACCACTCCCATCAACCTACGAGTGTCAAGGAACCACAGCGAGGCTATCCAATTCATGCTGATTAAGTCTCCTCAGGTTCCCCTGGTATTCGGATTCTCTTGGCTCCAGTGACACAATCCCCTTACTGACTGGACTGCTGGTGCCATCATGGGCTGGAGCCCCTTCTGCCACGGCCATTGCCTGAAGTCAGCACAGCCTGCCCCGGGACGTCTTCCGGCGGGCTCGGAAGTTGCCCCGGACCTCTCCGCCATTCTCCGTACCAGGACCTCCAGGACGTTTTCAGTAAGGCCCGGGCCACTTCACTTCCTCTGCACCGACCCCATGACTGCGGGATCGACCTTCTCCCAGATCCCTCACCGTCCCTGGTCTCACATATCCCTGGACTTCGTCACGGGACTTCCCCTGTCTGATGGCAACACCACCATCCTGACAGAAGTGGACCAGTTTTCCACTTCATTCCTCTCCCCAAGCTACCCTCTGTCAATGAGACTGCTCCCCTGCTCTGCCACTGGGTTCTCGCCTTTCGAGTATTCCCTGGGTTACCAGCCCCCACTCTTCCCGGAGCAAGAGTAAGAGGTTGGCATACCCTCGGCCCAGATGTTTGTCTGCCGTACCTGGAAGAGAGCCCGGTCGGCTCTTCTCAAGACCACCTCCAGGTATCGACGACAAGCGGATCCCGGCTCCCCGGTATTGCGGGTGGAGTCCCGCAAACTTTCCCCTCGCTTTATCGGCCTTTCCCCCAACTCAAAGATTATTAGCCTGTTCGTCTTCTGTTGCCCCGTATCCTCCGTATACATCCCACTTTTCATGTGTCTAGGATTAAACTTGTGTCTCACAGCCCTTTATCTCCTGTTTCTAGGCCTACCCCTCTTCCCTGTCTCATCGATGGCCAACCGGCAAACACGGTGAGGCGCCTCCTGAAGGTTCGACCGCTGGGCAGGGGATTCCAATACCTGGTAGACTGGGAGGGTTCTGGCCCAGAGGAGAGGTGCTGTGTCTCCGCCAGGGACATCCTGGACCCAGGCCTCATCTCTGAGTTCCATCGTCGGCACCCTGGTCAACCAGGTATGCGCCCAGGTAGGACGCCAGGTGGTGCCCCTAGAGGAGGGGTACTGTCACACCCTGATTTGTTTCACCTGTCTTTGTGCTTGTCTCCACCCCCCTCCAGGTGTTGCCCATCTTCCCCATTATCCCCAGTGTACAGTACTTATCCCTGTGTTCTCTGTTTGTCTGTTGCCAGTTCCTTTTTGTTTCGTCAAGCCTACCAGCGTTGTTTCCCTTGCTCCTGTCTGTCTCTAGTTCCTGTTTACTAGTTTTGACCATTCTGCCTGCCCTGACCCTGAGCCTGCCTATTGTTCTGTACCTTGCCATACCACCCTGGACTACTGACCTCTGCCTGCCCTGACCCTGAGCCTGCCTGCTGTTCTGTACCTTTTGGGCTCTGCTTTGGACTACTGACCTCTGCCTGCCCTTGACCAGTCGTTTGCATGCCCCCCTGTTTCAGTAATAAACTTTTGTTACTTCAAAACTGTCTGCATCTGGGCCTTCTCTTGAGCCTTGACACCAAGTCAGAACCGTAGGATAAATAAAGGGGGCATATGAGCAGACAATGAAAGCTCTTACAATATTCAATTATGTAATTTCTCTAAAACAGGCTGTAGGCTATATGTGGACCACCAAGTCAGAACAGTAGGCTAAATTGATGGGGAAAGGGACCACATTATTAGGGTGAGGCACATTGGCTACTAACAACTTACTACACAACATACACTTAGTATTACTTTCTAAGCTACAGTATACATATCTCCCTGGCATATTACATAATTTATGTAGCAGCATTCAAGAAATTTTTGGACCTTGTTGTGCTGTGCTCACTTGAACATGAAAGTGGTGCGATGGTCCTTCGTGGGAAAATGTTGTCATCAAACTTTGTCATTAAAGCCCATATTCCCTGGATTTATTGTGCTTTCAAGACAACTGTGAACTCTGAAAGAAACAAGGTTGAATCATGACGTCAGATCTAGAAAGAGGCCCGAGTTCCCAACTTCGAATTGCGAGTTGGATGACCGTTTAAAATGTTTTTTTCCCCCAGTCTGAGCTCTTTTTTTTCCGAGATCCCAGGTGTCTTGAACTCACTGAAGTCTGAGATTTCCCAGTTCTGAGTTTCCAGTTGTTTTGAACACGGCAGAAGTCATGCTGGATAGACAGGGGGCTTGAATTAAGGGGCTTGAGGGGCTTGAATTACGGATACACAACCACTACGGATGCACAACCACTACGGATACACAACCACTACGGATACACAACCACTACGGATACACAATCACTACGGATGCACAACCACTACGGATACACAACCACTGAGGGACAATGAGCGTTTATTTTCATGATAAACTATAATGTTTTAGGAATGTTTGGATTACCTTTTTGTCATGGATTTAAAAATATTTAGGCTGATTAAATCAAATGATGCTTAAAACAGTGAGTTGACTGCATGTGGGACATGTGTGTGGACAAACAAACGATCTAGACTGGAGAATTGGCTTTACTATTCCACATCGGTTACCTATGTGCAAATTTCAATCCTTTCCTCTACCGCCTTTGTGGCTGAGATGATTCAGACCTCTCCAGAAAGATCATGTGGACTGGTTGGTTGAAGACACAGCCAGACAGACTGTAGCCAACCTAGGCTTGACTTCCTATAGCAGCTCATCAGTGAACAGTAGGGGCCTGCTGTCAAGTTAATTAGGTCCCCGAGAGATTCCAATCTGACAGCACTAGGCCGAGCCAGTGTGCGTCACGCAGTGCGAGCCCGCCCGCCCGCCTGCCTGCCTCCCTGTCTGCCTTGCTTCCTTGTTTCCTGTCTGCCTGCATGCCTGCCTTCCTGCCTGCCTCACCGCCTCACTCCCTGCTTGCTCTGGTGCCTGGCTCTGGAGGCAGGCGGAAGGATATGGAGCCAGGGGAGAGATCTGAAAGCAGGGGGAGAGAGAACAGAGCCTCTGATGGCTCTGCCTGGGTTTGCTGGGCGGATATCAAGGAGGAGCCCCCTACTGCAGCAGGTAGCCTAGAGGTTAAGAGTGTTGGGCCAGTAACCGAAAGGTCGCTTGGTCGAATCCCCAAGTCGATTAGGTGAAAAATCAGTCGACATGCCCTTGAGCAAGGCACTTTACCCTAATTGCTCCTATAAGTCGCGAGCATCTGCTAAGTGGTTAAAATGTACTGTCTCTGGAATTGTTAAGTGTCTTGGATCCTAAATCCTGGAGTTCTCTCTCTCTTGCTCTCTTTAGCTCCTCTCTATATATCAATCTGTGGTCTAGCTATTTATCTCTCTCTCTCACTCTCACTCTCACTCTCACTCTCACACACACACACACACACACACTGGCTCACAGATGGTGGAGGCACACACAGACCACACTGAGGATCTGCTGTGTGTCTGACTGACAGTATCAGATGTTGAATCAAAGTAACTGAGTTGTGTTGTCTGAATCTCTTTCTCCTTGAAGTACGAACGGCCTCCACAGGAAATGCAGCTCTGAAACCCCTGCAAACACAGCGTAGTATCTTCCATTCAGAACTAAAAGGAACAGTGCCACTGTTTCCCATACATGAATAGAGTCCGATGACAGGATGTAAATAGTGAGATAGCGATGGAGAGAAAGTGGGTTTAGAAGATTCTTTGTGAAAGAGAGAGTAGCTAAAGCATAAAATCTGTTCAGATGTCTCACTAGCCTGTACGGTTGTGTGTGTGTGCGCATGCATGCGTTTCTGTGTGTGTGTGTGTGTGTGTGTGTGTGTGTGTGTGTGTGTGTGTGTGTGTGTGTGTGTGTGTGTGTGTGTGTGTGTGTGTGTGTGTGTGTGTGTGTGTGTGTGTGTAATTGCATGTAAATGCATTTCTGTGTGTGTGTATGTGTGGTGTGTGTGTGTGGTGTGTATGCGTTTCTGTGTGTGGTGTGTGTATGCGTTTCTGTGTGTGGTGTGTGTATGCGTTTCTGTGTGTGGTGTGTGTGTGTATGTGTGGTGTTTGTGTATGCGTTTCTGTGTGTGTGTGTGTGTGTGTGTGTGTGTGTGTGGTGTGTGTGTATGCGTTTCTGTGTGTGTGTGTGTGTGTGTGTGTGTGTGTGTGTGTGTGTGTGTGTGTGTGTGTGTGTGTGTGTGTGTGTGTGTGTGTGTGGTGTGTGTGTGTGTGTGTGTGCTCCATCCTATACCCAGTGACTGTGAGACTGCTGAAATGTTTTGGAGGCACACTAAACCTTTATGGTCACACTGCAGTATGAGTCACATAGAGCCATCTCCCTCTACACTCTTAAAAAGAAAGGTGCTATCTAGAACCTAAAAGGGTTCTTCGGCTGTCCCCCTAGGAGAACCCTTTGGAGAACCCTTTTGGGTTCCATGTAGAACCCTTTTTACAGAGAGTTCTACATAGAACCCAAAAGGGTTCTAACTGGAACCAAAAAGGGTTCTCCTGTGGAGATAGCCGAAGAACCCTTTTGGAACCACACAGCCATGATGATCGGTAGAAATCAGTTTGGGGAAAGAGAACAGTTTAAAGATGTACAGTATAGTACATCAAATATGTTGGAAAATAGATGGTCAAAACCTGTACCTGTACAATCGTATATACATGATCATGTTATTTTATGTTATTCACTGTTATTTCAGGAAAATCTCTGTTGCGGTCTGCACACTACAGTATGTTCATAACAGTCAGATGGATATCCTTTACACTGGCTTCCTGCCCCTTCTGTGGTGCATGGGACTACCTCCCTGTGGCAGTGTGGAGTAAGCTTGCTAGCTAGCATAACCTGAGCAGCACAGTGGCGCCTACAGCTCAGCAGCCCAGTGCAGCAGAGCAAAGCAGCCAGCCCATGGGTCAGGGGTCATTCACCCCCTGATTCATCACACAGCACACAGAGCTTTCAGGTCCTCTGTCACCTTGACAACCCAGCCCACAGCTACATGCCCTGGCTGAAACCTCGCTATTGATTTAGAGCCTGGTGTTCTCTCTCTCTCTCTCTCTCTCTCTCTCTCTCTCTCTCTCTCTCTCTCTCTCTCTCTCTCTCTCTCTGTCTCTCTCTCTCTCTCCCTCTCTCTCTCTCTGTCTCTCTCTCTCTCTCTTTCTCTCTCTCTCTCTCTCTCTCTCTCTCTCTCTCTCTCACCTCTCTCTCTCTCTCTCTCTCACCTCTCCCTTCTCTTTCGTTCAGTATATATTGTGTCTGTTTCTTGGTAGGCTATATATGTATGTGTGTTCCTGTGTGCGTGCGCGTGTGTATGCGTGTGTGTCTGTGTCTGGTACTTATATGAATGTACTGAATATTCTAATCACACCTCCACATTCCTCCTGGTCTGGTCCACCACATGAAGCCAGGGATGTGTCTGTCTGTCTGTCTGTCTGTCTGTCTGTCTGTCTGTCTGTCTGTCTGTCTGTCTGTCTGTCTGTCTGTCTGTCTGTCTGTCTGTCTGTCTGTCTGTCTGTCTGTCTGTCTGTCTGTCTGTCTGTCTGTCTGTCTGTCTGTCTGTCTGTCTGTCTGTCTGTCTGTCTGTCTCTATCGCTCTCTCTCTCTCTCTCTCTCTCTCTCTCTCTCTCTCTCTCTCTCTCTCTCTCTCTCTCTCTCTCTCTCGTGCAGATTTGGCTCCTCTCCAGCTCCCAAGTCAGGCGGGGGCTGTGGGTGGCACTGCCAACTGAGGGCACTGCGGCATTTCAAATGAAAGGCTTGTGGTGAAGAGGATGGCAACCCATTACAGTCATTTCCCCCAGTACTGATGTAATTTCCCCAAGTAATGATGTCATTTCCCCCAGTACGGATGTCATTTCCCCAAGTAATGATGTCATTTCCCCAAGTACTAATGTAATTTCCCCCAGTACTGATGGGGATGCAAATATTAGGCATGTATGCTTACACCCAGCCCACCTGGGTTGCCTCTTTCTGTTCTCCCTTTCCACCCCCCCCCCATATCCCTCTCTCTCTCTCTCTCTCTTTCTCTCTCTCTCTCTCTCTCTCTCTCTCTCTCTCTCTCTCTCTCTCTCTCTCTCTCTCTCTCTCTCTCTCTCTCTCTCTCTCTCTCTCTCTTTCTCTCACTCTTTCTCTCTCTCTCTCTCTTTCTGTCTGTCTCTCTCTCTCTCTCTCTCTCTCTGTCTCGCTCTCTCTCTCTTTTTTTTTCTTTCTCTCTCTCTCTCTCTCTCTCTCTCTCTCTCTCTCTCTCTCTCTCTCTCTCTCTCTCTCTCTCTCTCTCTCTCTCTGTCTCTCTCTCTCTCTCTCTGGCTCTCTCTCTTTCTCTTTCTCTTTTTCTGTCTCTCTCTCTCTCTCTCTCTCTCTCTCTCTCTCTCTCTCTCTCTCTCTCACTCTCTCTCTCTCTCTCTCTCTCTTTTTTTCTTTCTCTCTCTCTCTCTGTCTCTCTCTCTCTCTGTTTCTCTCTCTCTCTGTCTCTCTCTCTCTCTCTCTCTATCTGTCTCTCTCTCTCTCTCTCTCTTTTTCTTTCTCTCTCTCTCACTCTTTCTCCCTGTCTCTCTCTTTTCTCTCTCAATCTTTAGTTCTATCTCTCTCTCTCTCTCTCTCTCTCTCTCATTCGCTCCCTCTCCAGCTACGTTTCCCATCCCCTCCCGCTCCTCTTTTAAAGTTTGAATTAGATTAAAGTATGATATTTATCCTCAATAAGATACAGAGACGTAAGAGTCTCATTGCTTTTTGGCTCCTGTCCGTGTCACTCATTCACTCTGTAAGGAACCCCTTCTATGCCATCCCTAAAATCCCCAGCTCTCTCTTTTGTCTCACTGTTTTCACTTGGCTGGCAGTGGTTTCAGCAGAGGACAACTCCTCAGATGCCAAGTAAATATAAGGATTTGACATGAAGAGGTAGGATGGAAGCTCCATGTAGGTATTTGACTACTAAAGAGAACCAAAGGAATACAGCAGGCAGGATCCTGTCTTTGCCATAAGAGTGAAACATCCTTCCCTCATCATCATGTGATGAGTTCTTGTTTTGTCAAAGGTCAATGACGATCAGTTTTCTCCTCGGCTCCATCGATTATATTGGTTCACACTAGTGAAACATATTTGTGTGGGTAAATGGTAATTCCTCTTTATCGACATGGACCTGGTTGGTCCTGGGGGTGGATTGGCGAGCAGGGATAGTAGCGGATTCACGTTAATTTTTGCCCTTGAGTTACAACCCTTCCTCTTTCATTAGCATTCCGCTAGCATCTCTGTCAACACTGGAGCTCCAGCAGTCTGGGCTTCCTCACAGCTCCCCAGTGATTGAACGGAGATCATGGATCTTTATTAAATGTTAAACAACCTCCTACGATCTCAGACTGTTCACGATTCTCTTCTCTTTTTCTCTCTCCATTTCTGAAGTCCGTTCCTGACTTTCATTTGGCTCTGCATCCACAGAATCATCCTATGTCTGATTAATTCGTCTAAGATTCCTAAAGATTGGAAAGCAGCCGCGGTCATCCCCCTCTTCAAAGGGGGAGACACTCTAGACCCAAACTGTTACAGACTCCGGCCAAGGAGCTGGGTTGGACGCCGCGCCCGGACTGGGCACCGGCGCAGAGGAGAGCTCCAGCCATGGAGCTGGGTTGGCCACTGTGCCTGGACTGGGCACCGGCGCAGAGGAAGGCTCCGGCCATGGAGCTGTGTTGAACGCCGCGCCTGGACTGGGCACCGGCGCAGAGGACTCCGGCCCTAGAGCTGGGTTGGACGCCGTGCCTGGACTGGGCATCGGCGAAGAGGAAGGCTCCGGCCTTGGAGCGGGCCTGGATGCCGTGCTTGGACTGGACATCGGCGCAGAGGAAGAGTCCGGCCTTGGAGCGGGACTGGACACCGTGCCTGGACTGGGCATCGGCGCAGAGGAAGTCTCCTGCCCTGGAGCGGGACTGGACACCGTACCTGGACTGGGCACCGGCGCAGAGGAAGACTCCGGCCTTGGAGCTGGCACCGGAAGTACCGGGCTGGGCAGACGCACTGGAGGCCTGGTGCGTGGAGCCGGCACAGGTGGCACCGGACTGGTGACACGCACTTCAGGGAGAGTGCGGGGAGCTAGAACAGGACGTACCGGACTGGGGAGATGCACTGGAGTCCTGGTGCATGGAGCCGGCACAGGTGACACTGGACTGGTGACACGCACTTCACGGAGAGTGCGGGGAGCTGTTACAGGACGTACCGGACTGGGGAGGCGCACTGGAGGCCTGGTGCGTGGAGCCGGCACAGGTGGCACCGGACTAGTGACACGCACTTCAGGGAGAGTGCGGAGAGTTGACACAGGACGTACCGGACTGGGAAGGCGCACTGGAGGCCTGGTGCGTGGAGCCGGCACAGGTGGCACCGGACTGGTGACACGCACTTCAGGAAGGGTACGGAGAGCTGGCACAGGACTCACCAGACTGCTGACAGGCTCTTCAGGTCGGATGCCATGCAGAACACACCTACATAACATTTCTCTCATATCTCTCTCTCCCAACTTCTCCATCACCTCCCTCTGGCTCAGCCGCCAGCTCCATGTGCCCCCCCCAAAATAATCTTGGGGTTTCTTTGGCAGCGGACTAACGACACGCTCCTCATGGCGAGTGCGAGGAACCGGCACAGGACATACCGGGCTGGGGAGGCGCACTGGAGATCTGGTGTGTGGAGCCGGCACAGATGGCACCGGACTGATGACCCGCTCTTCAGCCCGCCTGCGCTGCAGCCTACTCCTTGCTAGCCCCTCTCTCCGGTATCCTTCCTCACATTGTTCTATCAACTCCCAGGCGGGCTCTGGCACTCTCCTCGGCTCGACCGGCCACCCCTCGTGTCCCCCCCACAAAAAATCTTGGGGTTTCTGTGGCCGTGGTCCCCGGTGTCGTCGCTGTCCTTCCATGCTCCTTGGCAACTCCCGCCAATGAAGGGTCTCGTGTCCTCCCATGATTTCATCCCATGTCCAAAACACCTTCTCCCTCAGAACCGAGGGCTCTCTATGGTCAGGGCGTGACACACGGGGGTGGCAGCATCATGTTGTGGGGGTGCTTTGCTGCAGGAGGGACTGGTGCACTTCACAAAATTGATGGGATCATGAGGAACGGAAATTATGTGGATATATTGAAGCAACATCTCAAGACATCAGTTAGGAAGTTAAAGCTTGGTCGCAAATGGGTCTTCCAAATGGACAATGACCCCAAGCATACTTCCAAAGTTGTGGCAAAATGGCTTAAGGACAACAAAGTCAAGGTATTGGAGTGGCCATCACAAAGCCCTGACCTCAAGCCTGTAGAAAATTTGTGGTAAGAATTGAAAAAGCGTGTGCGAGCAAGGAGGCATACAACCCTGACTCAGTTACACCAGCTCTGTCAGGAGGAATGGGCCAAAATTCACCCAACTTATTGTGGGAAGCTTGTGGAAGGCTACCCGAAACGTTTGACCCAAGATAAACAATTTAAAGGCAATGCTACCAAATACTAATTGAGTGTATGTTAACTTCTGACCCACTGGGAATGTGATGAAAGAAATAAAATTTGAAATAAATAATTCTCTCTATTATTCTGACATTTCACATTCTTCAAATAAAGTGCGGATCCTAACTAACCTAAGACAGATAATTTTTACTATGATTAAATGTCAGGAATTGTGAAAAACTGAGTTTAAATGTATTTGGCTAAGGTGTTGTAACGTTCTTCGTCGGGCGAAAGAGAGGAGGACCAAAATGCAGCGTGATGATTATCCATTTTAATAGAATACTTTAACAAACGAACTTCACCACACTGAATAGATTTCACCACACTGAATAGTCTTCACCACACTGAATAGTCTTCACTACACTGAATAGTCTTCACCACACTGAATAGTCTTCACCACACTGAATAGACTTCACCACACTGAATAGACTTCACCACACTGAATAGAATTCACCACACTGAATAGTCTTCACCACACTGAATAGTCTTCACCACACTGAATAGATTTCACCACACTGAATAGTCTTCACCACACTGAATAGACTTCACCACACTGAATAGTCTTCACCACACTGAATAGACTTCACCACACTGAATAGTCTTCACCACACTGAATAGACTTCACCAGCTGATATGTCTTCACCACATAGAATAGATTACCACCACACTGGAATAGACTTCACCCACTGAATATACTCCCACCCTAAGTAGCTTCACACACTGAATACTTCACCACTGAATAGTTCCTTCCTACACTGAATAGTGCTTCACCCACTGAATAGCTACCTGTAATAGATGATTCAACCAACTGAATAGTCTTCACTACAGTCTTCAGCTTGATAGTCTGTAGCACACTGAATAGTTCGTCACCAAAACACTGAATAGATCTTCACCAATTCTCAGAACTAATGATCCAAACTTGAATAGTCTTCACCACACTGAGAATAATAGACTTCACACCTGAATAGTTCTTCACCACACTGAATAGATCTTCAACCTACACGTCAGCACTCTCCTACCCACAGTGATTCCACGAATATCTACCACACTGAATAGTCTTCATCACACTGAATAGTCTTCCCAATACACTGATTTCACTGGTCACCACGTACTTGACTAGTCTTCACCACACATAGGACACACTGAAGTACTTCACCACACTGAATAGATTCACCACACTGAATAGTCTTCACTACACTGAATAGACTTCACCACACTGAATAGATTTCACCACACTGAATAGACTTCACCACACTGAATAGTCTTCACCACACTGAATAGTCTTCACCACACTGAATAGTCTTCACCACACTGAATAGTTTTCACCACACTGAATAGTCTTCACCACACTGAATAGTCTTCACCACACGGAATAGACTTCACCACACTGAATGTGAATAAACTTCACCAAACACTAGTAGTCTTCACACCTATACTACTCAGTATGATATAAGATCACTTCACCACACTGATATAGTCTCACCAACACTGAATAGTCTTCACCACACTGAATATAATTCACCACACTGAATAGTCTTCACCACAATGTTTCACCAATGCGATGAAGTCATTCCACACACTGAATATAGATCTTCACCACTGAATACGTACCTGTCTACCCACACTGTAATACATATATTCACCACACTGAATAGTCTCACACACACTAGTAATGATAATTACGTCAAACTGATAGTCTTCACCACACTAATAGTCTTCACCACACGTAGTTAATATGTCTTCACCACTACTGTTTGACTTAAGTCTTTCACCGCATCTAGCTTAAAATGAATTCCACCACACTGAATAGTCTTCACCACACTGAATAGACTTCACCACACTGAATAGTCTTCACTACACTGAATAGTCTTCACCACACTGAATAGACTTCACCACACTGAATAGACTTCACCACACTGAATAGCTTCGCCACCCTGAATAGTCTTCACCACACTGAATAGTCTTCACCACACTGAATAGTCTTCACCACACTGAATAGTCTTCACTACACTGAATAGTCTTCACCATACTGAAAATAATTCACCACACTGAATAGTCTCACCTACAGTGACCTATAGTCTTCAACCACATGATGCACGGAAATAGACTTCACCACTGAATAGTCTGGTTTCACCACACTGTATATAGTACTTTTTTTTCATCACCACACTGAATAGTCTTCACCACACTGAATAGTTCAATCAGAAAAATTACTCACACACTGAATACGTAGATTCACCTTACACGAATAAGTCTTCACCACACTGAATAGCTCACCATCACTGAATGAAGTAACATGTGTCACCCACACAGTAGATTACGACACTATGTACCCTGATTCTCACACTGACGTAGACTTAAGGATATGATCACCACACTGAATAGTCTTCACCACACTGAATAGACTTCACCACACTGAATAGTCTTCACCATACTGAATAGAATTCACCACACTGAATAGATTTCACCACCTTCACTCCACCATTCACCATTGGTATTACCTTATAGACAACCACTCAACATCAGAGTGCACCCTACTGTAAGGAAGACTAATATAATAGGGTGCTTCTTTGTTCATTTCTCTCTATTCTTCCCTCCCTCTCTCTTTCTCACTCTTTCTCTTTCCCCTTTCTTTCTCTGTCTATTTATCACTCATTCCTTTTTGCCTGTAAAACAGCGTGCCTGTATTCCCCTCCCTCGATGGGGGGCGTCTCTCGTCTCGGTAGGAACAGGCAGCCATTTTGGCTCGTGGCAGGGAACCTGATGGCGTAAATACGGCTGCCATCAATTATTCTCAGGATCCCCGTGGCGACAGAGCCTCTGATCCTAGCAGCAGGCACCACTCACAGGCACATTTAGAGACAGACTCACTGGCTGGGTCTAACGCACTAAAATTACTGGGGAGGAGAGGGAGAGAAGGGGGGGGGGTGAACTTGCAGTTTGATTACAATACAGCGACTTTGGCTGAAGGACACAGACTGACAGGGACGTCACCTGAAACAGATACTAAGACATATTCCAATACATATCAATGCTTTAGTTGATCTTCCTACATTATTTATTTCACCTTTATTTAACCAGGTAGGCCAGTTGAGAACAAGTTCTCATTTACAACTGCGACCTGGCCAAGATACAGAAAAGCAGTGCGACAAAAACAACAACACGGAGTTACACATGGGATAAACAAACGTACAGTCAATAACACAATAGAAAAATCTGTTTACAGTGTGTGCAAAAGAAGTAAGGAGGTAAGGCAATAAATAGGCCAATAGTAGCGAAGTAATTACAATTTAGAATTTACACTGAGTAAGTATTGGCAGATGAGGATGTAAGTAGAAATACTGGTGTGCAAAAGAGCAGAAACAAAAACAAATTGTTGGGGATAGGATGGTAGGGTGTTTTGATGCGTATTGCGATCGGCCTTCTGACAGCTGACGCTTATAAAGTCTGAGTTATTAAGGTGATGTATAGTGATTGATAGTCATTAGAAGAGAGGCGGCCAAAGGAGGTGTTATCTTTGGGGATGACCAGTGAAATATACCTGCTGGAGCGCGTGCTACGAGTGGGTGTTGCTATGGTGACCAGTGAGCTGAGATAAGGCGGAGCTATACCTAGCAAAGCCTGGAGCCAGTGGGTTTGGCAATGAATATGTAGCGAGGACCAGCCAACGAGAGCATACAGGTCACAGTGGTGGGTATTATATGGAGCTTTGGAGACAAAACAGATGGCACTCTGGTAGACTGCATCCATTTTGCTGAGTAGAGTGTTGGAGGCTATTTTGTAAATGACATCGCCGAAGTCGAGGATCGTTAGGATAGTCAGTTTTACGAGGGTCAGTTTGGCAGCATGAGTGAAGGAGGCTTTGTTGCGAAATAGGAAACCGAATCTAGATTTAACTTTGGATTGGAGATGCTTAATGTGAGTCTGGAAGGAGAGTTTACAGTCTAACAAGACACCTAGGTATTTATAATTGTCCACATATTCTTAGTCAGAACCGTCCAGAGTAGTGATGCTAGTCGGGCGGGCAGGTGTGGGCAGCAATCGGTTGAAGAGCATGCATTTTCTTTTACTTGCATTTAAAAGCATTTGGAGGCCACTTAAGGAGAGTTGCGTAGCATTGAAGCTCGCTTGGCGGTTTGCTAACACTGTGTCCAAAGAAGGGCCAGATGTATACAGAATGGTGTCGTCTGCGTAGAGGTGGATAAAAAAATCACCAGCAGCAAGAGCGACATCATCGATATATACAGAGAAAAGAGTTGGCCCGATAATTGAACCCTGTGGAACCCCCATAGAGACTGCCAGAGGTCTGGACAACAGGCCCTCCGATTTGACACACTGAACTCTATCTGAGAAGTCGTTGGTGAACCAGGCGAGGCAGTCATTAGAGAAACCAAGGCCGTTGAGTATGCCGATAAGAATACGGTGATTGACAGAGTAGAAAGCCTTGGCCAGGTCGATGAAGACGGCTGCACAGTATTGTCTTTTATCGATGGCGGTTAGGATATCGTTTAGGACCTTGAGAGTGGCTGAGGTGCACCCACGACCAGCTCGGAAACCAGACTGCATAGCGGAGAAGGTACGGTGGGATTCGAAATGGTCTGTTTGTTCACTTGGTTTTCGAAGACTTTAGAAAGGCAGGGCAGGATGAATATACAGTTGAAGTCGGAAGTTTACATACACCTGTCACGCCCTGACCATAGTTTGCTTTGTATGTTTCTATGTTTTGTTTGGTCAGGGTGTGATCTGACAGGGCATTCTATGTTGTATGTCTAGTTTGTCTGTTTCTATGTGTTTGGCCTGGTATGGTTCTCAATCAGAGGCAGGTGTTAGTCGTTGTCTCTGATTGGGAACCATATTTAGGTAGCCTGTTTTGTATTGTGGGTTGTGGGTGATTGTTCCTGTTCTGGTGTTTATGTTCACGTTACGGGACTGTTTCGTCTTCGTTCATTTTGTCGGTTTATTGTTT